>NC_135443.1:21374896-21617396 GCF_051991255.1 Vanacampus margaritifer | reverse complement strand
TTAGTAGTTACAACACCGAATCGTAATCCTACTGAGTAGAACCGAACCGAATCGTTCCATTTTAAAATCTAACCGTCCTTGTATCGGATCGCACCCGACGTATCGAGATGCGTATCGAATCGTCTTGATTGGAGAGATTTACACACCTACTATTTAGGGATTTAAAAACACTGGATTGTTTCCGCATGTTTGCTCAGATGCATTATGGGAAAATTGGTGCCAGTTGCACTCACTCACCTGGACGCCACAGCCGAGCCCTGCAGGCCGAAGCGCTCGTAGTCGCCGCCGTAGATGTCCTTGACAAGTTTGTCCACGTTGGTGGAGTCGCCCTTACTCGCCATTTCCAGAGCTTCCTCGAACGTCTCACAGCCCGTCAGCAGGCAGCAAAGACCGAGGAATGTACCACCTCCCAAACTTGGGGGGGAAAGAATGCTTAATATGAATAAAATATATTTAGAATTACAGAAATAATTGCCATTTATTGCATTCATCCAACCAATATTATTTATATCCAATGGACCCCTTGTATATTCAGTTTTTTTGGAGCCTTTCCCCCACTTATTTGCATTGTGCTGCTTATTTGCAATTAAAATGGTTTGTATTTTTTGCTTCATTTATTTATGGATTTGCACTATGTGGGGTCAATGTTGGTCCCCATCGCCCTGCGAATAGAGGAGCTCCATTGTCCTTTTTTATTCTTTGTTTGGGGTTTTTATTTATCTTTTTTGTTTTAATTTATAACTACAACATTTGATACATTCAAATAAATAAAATAAAAATACATACAACCACCCCAAAGAGGGAAAAAAATCCAACATAATTAAAAAAGAAATACACATATTACATTATAATATTATACATTCATGTAGTTGTATATAATAATTCAGATAACTATTTTTAAGCACAATACACAATATAAAACAATCCAAATGCCACACTAGATAGTGATTAAGGGAATACATATTGAAGAAAAAAAATAGGCAAGGTACCTATACCTACAAATCAATATTCAAATTAATTCAAATAAACTTGACCACACCTCACCTCAGGGATAGTGACAAATGGGAGTGTTTTTCTCTTTTGTGTCACCAAGAACTTGCCTAACCAAAATTATTATAACAATTACTTCAATTACACTTGTAAATATGACAGAAAAAATGTATGTGATGACAGAACAAGAGGGGCCGATATCATGTAAGTAATGTGGTAAAACTTTCCATGTGTCATAAAACGACTTCTCTAATCTTCTATTGCGTAATGCAAGGAGATATTACATAAAGATGAGCCATGTAAATATGTTAACCATGTTCACCTTCAACATGTTTTCTTCATGACAAAGCATCTTTGTCAGTCATTCATTTGACAGTGAAGGGGAAACCTTATTATTTTTTATCTCAAAGTTGTTTTCAGGTGTTCTTTGCGCACATCTTGATTACACAATATAAAATACATCAATACTGAACTATAATTCAAAATAATACTAATACTATATAAATGTGTAACTTAATAAATATAATATGACCATAATTGAGGATATCGTTTATAATATTTCATTTGAAAAAGTAGCAATATTTGGGCTAATTATTTTATTATTATTTAATTTTTTAAATGTATGATTTGATTTGTGTTTCAAATGCATTTTCAATTATATTTTTATTTAAGCGGTATACCACCAGAGGACGCTTTTGGACAATCATTGCATTGTAGTGATGCTAATATATTGCCAAAATCAAAGGCACCAACCTGGTCCCGGTGACGCGCTTGTAGTCATCCTCGGAGTAGACGGCCAGGATGGAGACGCCGGAGCCGATGTTGACCAGCAGCATGGGAAAAGGGTTGTCCAGCGTGCACTGCTGTTTGATGCAGCTCTGCGTGTCCGAGGGGTTGTGGAAGTAGTAGCACTCAGGGTGGCCGTTGAAGCCCAACCGGTCCATAAACAGCAGCCCGCGGATCAGGCAGTCCAGCTCGTCCAGCTTCAGCAGCTCCAGCTCGGCCATCTGGACAACATGCGGGATAGCGTTAGGGTTGCGGAGGACGGCATTTCCATTGATGGAAAGGGAGAAAATAGCGTCCTCTAGCAGCATGATATTCATAATTCATACACTCCCAGCACCCCAAAAAACTAGCTTAAATCTCTCTTTCTGTTGTAAAGTTAAACAAATACAGTGGATGCCGGAATATTCACTGTTTCGGCACCCGCAGATTCACTTTTTTTTTTTTTTATCAATATTTTTGTGTTATTTTGCTTTGTGGGAGTTTTTTTATTTTTATTTCAAATGTTTATCAACATTTTTTGAAGAATTTTGTGCGTTTAACTTTTTCTCCACCATTTATTTTTCCCATTGATTTTCGCTATTCACAAGCTGCCCTATTCCCTCTCCCCCACTGGGATCCACAGTACTAAAAGATGTGGCATGTATATGGTAACACTTACAGCACGGAAGTCGTCCTCGAACTTGTAAGCACCGCCGCCGGTGGCGCAGAGCGTGGTGTGCAGACTGGAAAAGTTTTTATCGCGGCCCATCTGGATGAAGCGAGGCATTGCCTGCGTGGGGAAGCGGATGAAGTGCAAGTTGCCCGTGCGGCCGCACATGGTCAGGTTGCGCAACTCCAGGTGGACGTCGCGCACGCCCGTCTTGCCTAGCAAAGAAGATGTGGTCTTACATGTTCCATCTCAATCACGTACACATATGATTGTCTCTTGACTATTTCTTAACAGCGAAAAAGTGAAAACAGGTGCTAAGGAATACTTTTAATCAGGCATTTAAATAAGCTTATGTCAGATTTTTTTTTTTTAATTAAATGTGTTTTTAAACATGTGGGTGAATTGAAACTAAAAAAATGTTTTACAGATGGTTTCTATATTGAAGGTGTCTACTATTGGCAAATTATTGCTCTTCAAGGCAGGTCGTTGACAGGGGTTGACTGCACAGTATAGGTATAGTCGGTGCACTCAATTATTTTTTTTTTGTTTACCATAGGCCACGTTTGAGGTAAGGTATTTGCGGATGGACTTGAGGTTCTCCACCTCCTCCTGCTCTTCTTCCGCCGTGATGTCCACCGGCTCGAAATAGACCAGTTTGACCAGCGTGCCGCCGATGTCCATCCCGAACCATGGGAACGCTACCGGGAGACAAAGGAGGATGCGTCATTTCTTTTTCGCGCAACCATAACAAAAGGCTATTGTATAACAATAGGTTATCATATAGCCTACCAAGGGCGGTGTAGGTGGGTAAAAAGAGCACAACCTGCTCGTCGGGTTGGCGAGAACACGGGTTGCCATGGAAACAGACACCCTCCCAAATCGCTATCAATCATCCTCCATTTTCATCGCCACCTCAAAGTCGTTTTCACACTTCTCTGTTCTTCTTTCCAATATCTTCACAATTTGCTCTCCATTTTATCACCTTATTCATGTTTTTGTTCTTCATGTTATTGTAATTTCAGACACTGGTATACCGGGGAACAATGTTCGCACAGTATGTTTTGTTCATAATCTTGGAATAATGGTGAAATTAAGTATTGGGATACTTAATTAAAAAAACAACAACAATCAATTAATCAATCAATCAGGGCTAACTTGTTCATCTTGACATTTAAATTTACAATTTTAACGAGACAAAAAAAATTGTGTGAGAGCACTGACAATTTTATATTAATTGAATCCATTTTTGAGAACCATAGTTTTGCAGAAATAAAAGTACAATCTAGATTTTGGTTTTATTGTATGTGAATGGATCTGTAATTTTATTAGAATAAAGTTATGACTTCATTTTTATGATATCACTTTCCATATAATTATTACATCTTCATCCTCACAAAAATAAGATTTAGACAATGTTTTTTTCTATTAGGACTGTCACTCCATTATCATAGAATTATTTCCATATTCATGTAATATCACAACTTTCTTCTCATAATATTCAAACTTTATTTTTATAAAATATAGATTTTCTCCTCCCTTAAAATGTTGGTTTCTGTCCATATAATATTAAGATTTCCCCCCCATTAAAACGAGTCTTGATACTCATAAGATTACAACCTTTTTGCACATATAATTATGACTTTATCACAAGTCACAAACTTATGTGTTCCCTCAATGTTGTCTTGACTTTATTCTTGCAAAATTATTATTTTATATAATTATCTTTTTTCTCTTAATATTCTGACTTAATTCTCCAAAGATTTATTATTATAATTTACCCCCCCCCCCATAAAATTATTCATTTATTTTTCAAAGATGACAATTTCCCCCCTCATAATACTACTGTATGTCTTTATTCTCTTTGCACCCCAGAATCAAGGTACAATACTGTAATAAAGTGAGAAAAAAATATGTAGTTCTTTGAGGAAAAGCATACTATTAAAAGGGGAATCCTAATCTTATGAGATTGTGGGATGGAAAAAACTCTTCGGATGAGTGGAAGTTTTTACAGCAACAAAGGAATAGACCACAGTGTATCTTCTTGCTTTCACATATATTTGCAAAATTATTTAATAAATTCTCCCTGTCCTTCATTGGTGAGCTGCTATTTTTTAGAAGTGACAGGAGCCATGTTGCTCAGGTGTGGTGAGCCCGCAGACGGCTCACTTGGAACAAACAGACATGACAACAAGCTGACTGGCACGGGTGGGGGGGGGTTACTCA
This sequence comes from Vanacampus margaritifer, assembly GCF_051991255.1. NCBI lineage: Eukaryota > Metazoa > Chordata > Actinopteri > Syngnathiformes > Syngnathidae > Vanacampus > Vanacampus margaritifer. The sequence goes on along the minus strand of NC_135443.1, from coordinate 21,612,748 downwards.
AGGTCGAGTGGAGCCTCATTTCTGTGGTATGAATCAATGTTGTGATGACATTTCCAGCAATTGGTGTCTGTTTCAGAACAATGCAAAGCTTATGTGCCTGCTAGTGAAAGCACGTGTTCACTACAATGATGCAGTAGTGTAATAAAATAGATCTGAATTCACGTGCAGGTAAGGAAAAAAAACAGCAGCATTCAGAGGCCAAAGACCATTGAACCATGAACCTTGGAACCTTTGGAGGGCCATTGTGCCAACTTCTGTCTAAATTTAGTTCTTTGGTCATTTATCGACCCTGCTAGGAGGGTAATTTTGAGATGTAACCTTTGAGCTGGGGTCAACAACTTCGATTAGGGCCCTTTTAGGAACTACAATCACCAAGATATAAAAAGTTAAAGGAATTTTAGGCAGTATGGTGACTAGAAATGCACCGAAATTAAAATTTTGGGCCAAAAACAAAAACGAGAAATGCTCGGACGAAAACCGAAACGCCAAAAAAAAAATAATGCCAATTTTTTATTATCATTCCATTTATTATAATTAATTCAATTATAATATTATTATAAAAATAGTTAGGCCTATTTAGCACAGGCGTTTTAACAAAGCACAATATAAATTGAAATGTGTGCACACCAAAGACATCAGAGACATGTTGGTGAAAGTACATTAAACACCAAACACAGGGTGGGCGACTGAGCATTTTCTGGCAGTGCAATTGCAATTTATAGCCAATGTACAGTACTTCGCACCGGCGGGCACGGATGCGTGCGGTGCGGTGCGGATGACGCATTTGTAGGCAGCAAGGTGGACACTCACTCCCGTGTTTGGTGTTGCGTTTTTTTTTTTTGCTTGCGTCACCACAACATTCTCTTTCAGCTTGAGTTTTATTTCGGTCGAATGCCGAAAATGCACATTTTTGCCATTTTGGGCCGGAAATTTTCGGTGGCTGAATATTCGGTGCATCACTAATGGTGACTGTGAAAATTTTACCAGTCTGAGGACCTTTCAGAGGACCAGTGTAAGTTAGGGTCGAAGGATGACCTTGCTAGTGAGGGAGTACTTTAGAGAAATCCAGGAACCTTGGGATAGGGTCTGCAGCGCTGATTGGAGCCCTTTAGTTCCGGTATATACAAGTTCCAGGAATTAGAACTAGAATCTCTTGGGGTCTAAAACGGTGTGAACTTGTGTTCTAAGGAAGACCTTGCTGGAATTAGTACTTTCAAGACTTTTGAGGCTAGGTCTGCAGCTCTAAACAGAACAGATTGATGACACTGAGAGACTTATCAATCTGATTTATGTCAATGTTGGACCACTGGAATAATTTTTGGTTGCAGGAACTATAGTGCTAGTAGCAAAAAGTTGCAGTAAACCCCCTTTCCATGTTATCACAATAGCCTGGTTAGGGCAGTCAAGAGATTTTCTTTACACCGTGTTATACATGCTCCTCATGACGCAAACACTGGATGAACGGTGTCCCGTTTCCTAACCCAGTTGGGTCACCTCGAGTCTTGTGTTGCTACCCTCTTACCCACTGACCTGATCTCAGGTCTGTTAACATGAGCTCCCCCTCCCGAAAAACACAACAGCAAACAATAATGTTGAAACTTGATAAACGATATCACATCTATATCAGAAGCACTATGCTTTAAGTCCTTGCAACGGGCATGGGTTTCCTTTTTTATTAAAATACAGAAGGATCATTAGGGTCACACGGAATAGAAAAGTTAACACTACAGTGGATTCTCAAATAGCGAGAATCCGCAAATAATTTACACAATCCTAAAAGTGATATTTATTTGCTAAAATTATAATGTAAACCACCACAAAATATCATCTCAAAGCACTTTGGGAAGAGGCTGGTAACATTTTAAATGAATTTCAAATTTTTGGTATTAAAATAAATAAATAAAACAAGTCATACTGTAAGTAAAGGGAGTTAGGTTCAAAAGAAAATTCGTAAATACAGAAGATATGCAAATGAAAATGTTGCGACAATGTGGGGGTCCACGGTAATACACGGATAAAGTCATAGTGTTAAATACGTAATACAATATTACAAGAAAAAAAACTTTTTGAATTTTTTTCCATATAATGTTTTAACAAAAGAGTTGTAATTTTAGGAGAAAAAAAGTCAACCGATAAAAGTTATATATACTGTATATATATATATATATATATATATATATATATATATATAAGTGATCTTATACAAAAAATAAAGTTTTATGAGAACAAAGCCTCAATATTAAATCATTAGATTACATTCATTAATTCTGTGATGAACATATTTATTCTTTTGTTTAAAATCTAGCACAGTGCGTTGCTTGCTTATAGTTGAGTTAATCAAGTAGCAACTGCACAACGTAACAGTCAAAAACGGATTTGTCATGCTTATCACCTGAACACACACATGTCATCCAGTCAAGGGTCAACATGACAAGAAGGAAGATTTGGGAATGGGTGGTGTTTATGTCCATGTAGATTTAAGTACTGCGAATGTGTGAGTGCTTGCGCACGTATACGTCCGTGTGTGTATGTATTGTATAATAGCTGACCACTCTGTTATATCCACGCTTACTGATCAGCCTGTTAGCATGACTGGGCTTTTTCTTTTTCAAATCCAAAGAACAGACTAACCTTTAATCTAATCTTTTACATGAGTCTGTGCGTGCGTGTGTGTGTGTATGCATGTGTGTGTGTGTGTGTGTGTGAGATAAGAAACAAAGAGGTTTGATTAAAGTGACACACGAGTATTTGTCACATTTAGATTCAGGATTTGTTGACGTTGAACTGTATGAATACATTGAATTTTTTTTTACTGTTGGAACCTTGACCAGTCGCGCCTTATTTCGAAACCAAGCAAAATAATTCATCAATTTCCTGGGTGTCCCACCTTGAATCGAAGGTGAAGCAGGTTTCTGTCAAATAAACCACACTAAACTCAAAATGATTCCAGTTATCAAGGACAAACAGAAGCACCACCTTTAATTACAACTACCAGCATTGTTTTACAACAAGTCGACTGACTCAGGCTTCTTGTGAGTACATTTTACAGGAGGTCTTGTTGACAAAGTGCAAGGTTCTATTTGACTCATAAAACAATACAGACGCTCCCCTACTTATGAACATTCGAGTTACGAACAATGGTACATACGAACATGTCTGTGCGCATGTCCAAAAATGTTCGGAAAGAGATGCTGTAAGTTAGATTTTTTATTGCGCACCTTTTTCCGAGTACTGTAGTGCTTCTTTCCGCCGCTAATACCGACGCTTGGCGCTGTGAGAGCTCACCCAGCATTGGAGGCTCAGCAACGTGTCGAGGAGGAGGAAGAAGAAGAAACGCCTGTCGCTCATAGATAAAGCCATCGCACTCTTTGAGCAGCAAGACCCAAATATTGAATGGTGCACAAAGGTTGCAAATCAATTGAATGATGCCATACAGTGCTACCGCCTCATTTATGATGAAAAAAGAAGAAAACTGTGCAATCGTAGTTAGATCGCTTCTTTCGGCCAGTTTCTAGTAAATCCTCCAAGGAAGATACTCATCAACCCTCATCTTCTTCTCCGCGACCCTCAACTTCTTCCTACATTGAAGTTACGGAGGAGGAAGTAACTTTTGAAGCCCATTCCAGCGACGACGAAGAACCTCTCATGATATAAAATCCTCCTCTTCCTCCTCCTCCATCAAATCCTTAAGCATCGAGTACATCTTCCAAAAGTAAGTTAAACTTCATTTTATTTATCTTATTATGTACATGTACATACTGTGTGTGTCTCTCGCTCTCTCTCTCTAACATACGTAGTACAGTACTGTACGTATTCTCTTTAAACATAAATTATAATACAAAATATAGCACTGAAGCAACTTACGAACAAATTCACCTTACGAACGATCGCTCGGAACGTAACTCGTTCGTAAGTTGGGGAGCGTCTGTACAGTTAAAACATTAGAGTGGATGTCAAGCATTTATTAGACTGGGAAATTAGGTTGTAGTCCATTACTATCCAAACCAATTTAAGGGTCTGAGTGCCAACTAAGTGGTTTACTATTATTTTATTACCGTTAGTCTGCAACATCTACTCTGAATGTAAAACACTTGTGAATCAAGTTGTCGAGTCACTTCTGACTTGGCACATTAGGGAACTGGTTTCTCTTAAGAGTTACTGGTCAAAATAAATAATCAAATTACTGGAACAACCACAATCTCACCAGATATCTACTATGTATTTCAATCCAAATTACAAAAAAAGTGTACTGGGCACAGTGAAGTCTCCGGTTAGGAGATATCATTGCTAAAGCTAATGATTTTTGACATCCATCCATCCTTTTTCTTAACCACTTGTCCTCACAAGGGTCGCGGGGGGGCGCTGGAGCCTATCCCAGCTGGCTTCTGGCAGTAGGCGGGGTACACTCTGAACAGGTTGCCAGCCAATCGCAGGGCACACAGAAACAAACAACCATCCACACTCACAATCACACCTATGGCCAATTTTGGAGTGTTCAATTAACCTGCCATGCATGTCTTTGGAATGTGGAAAAAAACCTGCGTACCCGGAGAAAACCCACGCAAGCACGGGGAGAACATGCAAACTCCACTCTAGAAGGCCGAAGCCCGGACTCAATCTCACGTCCGAATTTTGACCATCATTGTCAATGAGTTTTAAAGGGCATTGTTCATTTCTCAAGTAGATAATAGGGATGTAACGATATCCAAAAATCACGATGCGATATTATCACGATATGAAGGTCACAATACAATAGTTATCACGATATTGTGGCGAGGTTGGCAATGCAAAAAAAGGTTACAATATTGTAAAAAAAACAAAAAATAAACTCATGCTAAAAAAAAAACACAATATTTTGCTTTTGTACATCACAGCAATGCATATAAACACCTACAATCTCTAATAACACTTAATATTGAGGCACTTACTTGCTAATACAAGCACACATTGAGTTGCTCCACATATTGACTCGGTTCACAAGCATATTACGTTCCCCTTCATCTGACCATTAGCGTGGATTTTAAACACACAAGGGCCAAAACATGCCTTGTGAAAATTAAACTGCACTAAAAAAAACTAGCCACCAGAGGGTGCTAGAACTGCACAAATGGAAATCAACGCGACTTTTTTAACAGATGTGCTGCTTTTAATATCGTGACATGACGACGACAATATATTGTGGAAGTTTTAATATCGTATATCACAATATTGCTGTTATTGTTACATCCCTAGTTGACAATAAAAATATGTTGTACTTTTCTAAAAATAAAATATTAAGTAGTTTACATGAAAAAAAGGTACTTCCTTTATTTTCTTTCATTTATTGGATAACTTACTGCTAGCTTGGTATTTTTCATTTTAAATATCATTAAATCGGTTTCTGTTTTCATAAAAGAAAATTGTGTTTTGCAGTCTTTTGCTTTACTGTACCAATGTGAACCGCACCACAACCTTAGAACCAAGGTAGGCCTAGTATGTTTTTTGGCAAATCACACTACTTCATAACCAAAACAGCAATGGTGGCTCACAGAGTTACAGTAGCATTTGCTAATATCTCTTCTCCATCGTTTTAATGCATCTACTTTCATGTCAGTCTCATTACTTACACAAAATCCCAAAGCAAAGATAAAAACTAATGTACAGTAGGTTAGTTTCTAACTACTGGCCTGGCATGCAAATTACAGCAGTGTCAGTCATGTTTGCTAATTTGTATGAAGAGATTGTATTAACTGTGTCATTTCATGGACTTTTCAAACAATGTCAAGGAATAATGATTCCCCTTTTATACTGGGTCATTTGAGCATACCCTAAGGCCGATGCTGTGAGATAAAATAAATGTTTTTAAGCTCTAATGTGGAGCAGGAAACAAACACGGGGTTAAAAATCACACGCTCAAGGTGGCAAACATTCCTGCCAAAAAGCTCTCAGTGGTATTTGGGTTCATCGGGATGGCTGACTGGCCTTCATCCAAAGATAACATGGCCATAAAAGATGGGGTGGTCTGCGAGCAGTATCCCCGCTACCACTATTACATAAGGGGGACGGTTCTTTGATATGTTTGCCAGCCAGTCACACCTTGTTTTTTCTCATGCATGCTCATCGCTAATCGCTAATTTTGTCAACGCGTGTTATGATAATCAGAATGTCATTATTTATCACCAGGATGTACACTGTGTGTACAATGGGAAGATTCTGGTTTTGTGCATATTTGAGCAGAGACAGAATGTCACCTACACTTCAACTTCAGTACAAATACTTTTTAAAGATTATTTTAAAATATTCATTAGCTGTAAAAGGGTTTAGCTGATATGGTCTTATTCTTAAAATAAAAATCCAGATTTTTTTCTCCCTCCATAAATCAGATTTCTAATTGATTTGTGACCCCCCCCCCCCCCAAAGATTTATTACTCACCCCAAGTTGTAGTATTTACAGCAACTTATTAGAGACACATGATTTCCCCAAACCAATCAAAAAACAACAATTATCACCATAAGGTAAAAAAGGAAACTAAATTACACTTGCATAAAATGATTATGCACATCTTGAAAAAGTTGAAGGAGTAAAAAACTAAAGAACAAAACCTGTGTTTTGTGTGAATTATTTTTGGAATACTTCAACGAGGACCATCATTTGACTCATAAGCAGTTCAGATAATGGATATATGGATGGATATTCCTACACTTGCTCAAAGGTCCATTCATCCAATCGGTGAACTGCTTATCCTAAAAAATGATTTGACTTGTGCCAAGCTTGACACGAACTTCAAAACATCAAACAGATGAAGTGACAGAATGTGGTCCAATGCCATGCCTGATTAACGTGAAACCAGATCAAACTAACTTATGTGTAAAATAGAAGAAGAAGACAAAAATAGTTATTTTTGGCTTTCAAGAGATGTCTCATACAAAGAAGTATTTTTCAAGGCAATGATCACATTATAAAAGAGAATTATTAAACAAAACACATGTAAATACTTGTGCGAATAACCAGAATGGTACTATCTCTAACTTTCAGAGCAAATTATCTGGTGATCGGGAGCTGTCTGAAATGATGTTACTGTATTCTATAGCCAAGTGACTACAGTTTCCTGGAAAGTGGAAACACAAAAATTATGCACACAGTCACACCCAGTCCCCCCTCTCCACCTCCGCCCCCTTTCAGTTAGGAATGTTGACAGTCTACACTTATCACCAAGCCCCTAAACGTGCAGCAGATCTCTGCAGACTGCACAATAATGGTTGGTTTTGTCACAACAACAAGCCCTCTGTTCGTCTCAATGATATGCGAACAAGCGTCATACTGGAGAGACTTTAAACCCTGTAAATTATTATTGCTGCATTAAATATTAAAAATGTGAGGAATACCAAGTACAAAATAGATATTAAAATGTGGCTAAATACTATAATACTACAAATGAACAAACTTACCAGGTTTCTTTTGATTTCTCAGCTTCATAGTCAGTCAAAATACCAGTCACCATTGAAATAAAAGAACTATCACGGAAGTGTACTAAAACTGCAAAACATGCCAGTCTGAAGCCCCCTCTGGTACTTTTCAATATTCTGCACTAATAAAACCCTCACAAAGTTTTCAACTGGGTAATTTTTCACTCACGAAGCCATGGAACATTGGGTAAATAAGGGGGCGTGGCCTCGTCCCATTCACACGCTAGCCTGGAGACAAGAGTCGAGCGCTGATTGGTCTCCCCAAGCCGAGCCCACTTATCAGGAGCTTTTCCACCGCCGGGTGACGACCAATCAGAATGTGGCTAACGCAGCTGGTGGTATATAAACATTGAGGACTCGGCAAAAAGTACCGACAGACTACAGACTAGCAGATGGAAGCTATAAATGTTCAACCACAGCACTTTTGTACATTCTTCAAAATTATTTTCGCTTTAATGAATGACAAAGTAAGGCATCGTAATGTAAAAACCCTGAGTTCATTCACTTTGTGCACCCGTAAAAATTCCCTTCCAAGTGTGGCCCACACTTACGTGGTCTGTGCCGCCTCGTCGACTCGGTCCTCCTCCGTAGCCTGCTCTTCTTGGCCGGCGAGCCGTTGCACTCCACGTCCTCCCCTCGGTGCAGATGGCGATTGTTCTCGTACTGGCCGCTGCTGGTGGGTGCATTTGCCGAAGTGAGCGTGCCGCTGTTGGAACCACAGCCATTGATGTGCCCATTGTAGCTCCTCTGACTCGGGCCGTAGTTGGTGCGAAAGGGTCCCGACGCCCCCTTTTTGTCCACCATTGACTTTCCTTCATCCATCGCCGAGCCTCTATACGGGTGAAGCGAGCCGCCGGAGAGAAACTAGTTTCGCTGTAGCATCTACGGGTGCCGGGAGGCTAGCGGCAAAGACTAAATTAGCCTAGCTTTGCGTTAGCAACTGAGATAGGGCGAAGCTAATGCGAGAGCTAAAGTAGCTTTAGCCAACTCACTGTAGCCCCGTAGTGACAGCCTAGCAAATTAGCCGAACCGAACCCCCTCCTGGCGGGCGAACGCCTTTATCGCGGCTGCATTTTTTTTTTAAAAGATAAAACGCTATGGTGTTGCTGCCCAAAACACAACAGTGTCTTCGAGGTCACTCGCGGTCATTTCCCTACATTTAACACGACGAAAACCCGGCGACCGACAGACAGACCGACCTCCGCGTTGTCTTCGACGTCACCGAGCGAGGCCGCGAAAAAAACCCGTTCACCTCCTTGGACCGGTTTCTTCTTCCAACCGTATCAAAGCATACCAACGAGACCACTTTGCGTCCACTTTACAAATGGGGATACATTTGCCCACGCAGGCAGCAGACAGACTGGCAGGCAGGGAGTGTACAGCTGCGGGGGGCTTTATTTATAAGAGCCGCTGTCATTCCCTGTGCGGCGTGCAGTGCGCCCCCTCCCCTCTACATACCCGACCGGTCTGATGTGCACAAAGCCGTCTGTCATCAGGCAGTCACGACATGTTACTGTTATTGCATGCCAAAGCAAAATTAGATATCGATCGGGCCAACGCAAGAATGCAAAGTACAATGTAGAAGGGTCCAAGAGATAAAACAACAATCACAAGGGACCTTCACAAAGCATTTGGCAAGTTTTTAAAATTAAATTATTTATTTTGTAACTCATATATTAATAGTCCAAATAGGTAAAAATGGGAAAAAAAATTTTGCTCGCGTTTTTGTGCATTTGCATTATTTATTATGAACAGAATTTTTAACAAGGTACTTTTTCACCATCTGGCGTTGGGTTGAAGTAAGGCACACATAGGACGTTATATTCTACGTTTTTTTAAATGCTGATTTTTGTTTTAGAAAATGTGACCTATAATCTGTTGAAAAATTGGCTACACAAGTACAAAAAATGCTATAAAAATAGATGGTTGCAATCGGATAGAAAATGAGAAATTATTTTTTCTTTAAATTGAAACAGAAATATATTTTACAAAATTCTTAAAAAAGTTTCATTTTAAGAAAAATAATGCAGTTTCAATGAAGAAGAAAATCACCTTTTATGGGGCACATCCTCTACCTAAAAGTTATGCTACCCTGTAATAGAAGCTTGTTCTAAGATAAATATAGCCATTTTAAAACATTTCTAAATAAGACAGGCATCCTCTACAATTCAAGTGAATTTCTCCTTTTTAAAATAATAATTTACCCACATAACTAACTTTTAATCTTGAAATTAATTGATATTCTATAGTATAAACATAACAGAACAAAAACCTAAAAACATCTGTGAACATGAAAAACAAATGTGACCTTTTGTGGGAAATAATGGACGATAACCTTTGGGGATTACTTAAATTTTAATACACTTGAAATGATCACACAGTAATGGACAGTTGTTCTCATTAGTTTACAGAATTTGGCAGATGTGTACAGTACCTTTCCAAATAATTGCCAATATTTCCCAAATTCCACTAAGGAATGTAAACTTACAAGCACAACTTAAAAGTACAGAAACCAAAATTACATCACACCATTATGTCAAATGATTATTGGCAATCCCATTGGTTTGATTAAAATATGAAGTGTCTTTGTTCATAAATCTATTTTGTGTGTTTTTTTTGTTGCTACCAGGGCAGTTGAGTACCATCCCAACTGTAGGCTTTGCCCGTCTTTTCCACATCCAGCGCTTCTACGATGCCCATCAGATACTCCACAGAGCGTTCTGTGCTGAACAGTTTCCCCTCTGGTACGTTTCTGTGATACGGCCTTGACAAGTCCGTGTCTAATGTTCCTGGATGCAAGGAAACACACACCACCTGGGGAAAAAAATACAAATGCATCATTTGGTAGGCCGTTAATTTTATTGGTGTAAATGCAAGAGTAAATTACCTTGGGTCGACTGCGGCCCAGCTCGATGGAAATATTTTTTGTGGCCATGTTTAAAGCCACTTTAGACATTCTGTAGCTGTACCAGCCGCCAAGACCTTTGGTGTTAAGAATATACAAAAGTGGATTCAAACACAATCATTAAGTGGAACTTTTCAATGAGCCTGAAAATTAGGTACTGGCTTGCCTTCCAGGAACCCACTGTCATTTGAGGCTTTGAGTAAAATATAGCTTTTTTTTCCCTTCTTTTTGTTTTGAACAGTTAACAGTTAAAACGCTTTCACAACTTTACCATTGTCACCAATGGAGCCGACTTTGGCTGTGATGTTAACGATGATGCCGCTGTGCTGCTTGGCCTTGTCCGTTTGCCTTCGACCGAAGCCACCGCCGCCTTTCTGCAGGAGGGGAGCGAAATACTTGGCCATTACCAGCGGACCCACCGTGTTGGTGGTCAAGGTGGCAATGATGCCCTGAAGGGAAAATAAAAATGAATATGAATAAATGTGGTGATAGCAGAACATAGTTTGAGGTGCAAATACAGTGAGGAAAAATTATTATTCAGCACAAAATACCATGCATGTATAGACATTAGACAATGATTTAAGAAAAGGCATTTTTGTGATTAATTTGGTGGAAGAATTTCCTAATGGGAAGAAAATGTCAACAAAAACTGATGTAAACAGTAATATGCAAATATATGTTCATCCTGACCATGAGACATATTTAAGTTGCAATTTTACACTGTCTTAAGAGCAAAAAGTTTAGAAACTGCCGAACATCATTTTAAAGTAACATGTAAATACAGTGATTAAACAAGACTATTTTTCCCCACGAAAACGTGACATAAATTATGTAGGATACCATCTAAGAAACAGCATTTGTCAATGGAGTCTGGTCCTAAATGTGAGAATTCCTGAAGGCTGATGGGTTTTTGTCAATGGAGTTTGCCGCTACTCTACTACATATTGAAGTGGATGCCATACATGTGCAGAAACATCTCTCAGGCTGGTCTCTCCTTTCCCGGAGGGATGAAGCAAAGCCGAGGAATTGACCATCAAATCAAGCTGCCCAAAGCTCTCCTTCACCCACTCGGCTGCCTCCCGGATGTCCTTCTCGCGATTCACGTCCAGCCGAAGTACCGTCAGCCGGTCCGGATGTTGTCCGGCCAACCCCTGCAACTCCACTGCCCCGTCTGGGTTCCGACACGTTGCTATGACATTTGCAGGGGGTTTGTCTTTTAAAATGTATTTACAAAACTGTAGCCCCAGACCCCGGCTGGCACCTTGAACGAGTGCCACGGGGGCCGCCATGACACCATAATGACATAACACTAAACAGAGGATAGTAAAACGATTTGGTTGCATTCAATGTCAACAAAAATCATAGGGATTTTAATATATACTAGTTCTAACAAAATTAGTGTGTGGAGCGTTTTCGAATGTGCTAAATATACTAAACCACATTGACTAACTTAAAACAACATAATACGTATGTTTATTCTTTTTTGTATATTTGAGTTTGTATATTTCTGGAGTGGGTTTCTCATTTCATTTCGATGACGAAGCGAACCCGGATGGTCGTTGTATTAAAGTCACCGAGAAGCACGCCGTGCATTCTAACTAGATGAGAGTTAGAATATTCTGAAATATATAAACACTAATACGCGAAACGTGTCTTCAAATGATTTTAATTATTTTGAATTTTAATTATTTTATGGTTAAAATAACAGATAACGAACTGTACATGAGGGCAACACGTTTCACAACAAGCATGACATGCTAAGTGAAGGTCAATGGAGCACTTACACAAAGCTACTTTATTTTTATTTTTTTTTTATACAAAGGTGAGATTAAGTCTACAATCGCACGCTAAAAGTAACCGTAGACCGACAGAAAGTGGATGAAAACGTGAACATTTACCACCCGGAAGTAGACTCCGGCTGCTTAGCGACCTGCGGACCAATGTGCGCGCGGCATCACATCGCAGCTCGTTGGCTAGCTAGCTTGCTGGGCGAGCTAGCGCATACGATTTGAAATGATGGCTAATAAGGGCAATTAAATGCCACCCAAGGGAAAAGGACCGCTGCAGCAGGTCCATAGAGAAGTGGACGACATGAGGGGGAAGGTTTGTCATAGAGAACGCTCACTTGTATGACGTTAAACTCGAGGGGGGTCAAACATGTCAGACACAAGCTAATTTTAGCAACTATGCACCTTGTGTGGGATAAGATGGCAATAATACAATATTTAGACAGTTAAAAGCTAAGTGTTGCATATATTTGTGTTGTAGTTGTTCAAAAGATACATTTTGGTCACATATATGTAACTTACGTGTATTCTTTGATCCTAGCTGGAGAGTTTGTTGAAAGATGTCAAGGGTGTGGAAACCAAAGAAGAGTCCTTTAGAAGGTGAACTACTCACCTTTAAAGAAAATTTAACACTTACGTTTGCTATTTTCCATGTGTGTTAATGTTGAAAAAATGTCATATGTTAACAGATGCCAAGAACTTCAAAAATCTGCAGAAAAAACATTAAACAATCTGACAAAACTTACCAAGGTGACACTTTAAATGGTGTGCATTCAGGTTGCTTTGTTGCAGGATATTTATAGATAACGATTAGTGTACATTCTAGGCCGATGAGATTGCTCCAGTGGGCAACTACGACCAGAGGAAACTCGAGGAGCAAGGACGACTTCACAACGTCCTGGAGCAGCTGAACAAACTTTCCGTGGAGCTCTCGCCACCGGGACCCAGCACGGAGCCACCAACAGGGTCTGTATATATAGCTTTACTCACGCCACTATAGCATGATTTTTAAAGGTCACACCTATCTCACAAAGTCGATAATATTACCATGTTTTCGTGCGCAGTGACACCCCGACAGAAGATGGCGAGACTAGAACTGAAGACAGTGATGAGGACGACAGCGATGAAGACACTGCAGATAAGGACGGCTGCCCTAAAGAGTGTCAAGCATCGACCGCACTCTCGCAATCGGAGCCTTGCGTCTACACGGCGCTTGGTGATTTCAAAGGGGACCAGGAAGGAGATTTGACAGTTCAGGTAATGTGATGTGTTTTATATTGGTGTTTGAAACTGATTCCAAACTGTAACTATAGTGACTTCCAATTTCGTCCTTTAACCTGTTTATAGGACTCTCATTTATAAAAAAAAATCTTTAACTATAGCAACTCTTTCAAACATTTTTAATCCCTGTAGTATTTAATAATATAAAGTATAGAGCACATCAATCATCTTTTTTTCCATTGTATTTAATGACAGTACAATCTCAATAGCCCCAAAAGTAGACAGTCGTTGTTTTCTGCAGAAGAATTTTCCTCAAAATCTCATGAGACTTCAGATTAGTCGTCAAAGTACGCAAAACGTCTAAATAAAAGAAAAATGTCCAACAAAAACATTAGAAAAATACATTGAGGAAAAAAATATTAGACCAAAAAAAAAAAACACTTTTTAGAGACAAAAACTTCAGAAGTATTAAAAAAAAAAAGTATATTAGGATTTTTTTTGAAGAATTACCACAATAAAATAATGTTAGAAAATAATATAACATATAAATACACAAATATTGCTGACAAAAAAATATTAAAAAAAATATATATAGGGAAAAACTTTGTTAGATTTTATAAAAATAAAAACAAATATTAAATGATAGAATGTTTTTATTACTAGTCAAAAACTGCGGGAATGTTGAACAAAAATAGTAAACAAGTATTCAATTAAATTACACACGTATTAGGAAATAATGCATAAACATTACAGGAAATAAAACACAGGAAACTACATAAATATTAGTAAAATACTATAGAATGTTTAGAAGAAAAAAACTAATTCTGTAAAAAATACACAATTGAAAAATAGACCTAATGATATTGACAAATTAGAAAAACTGCAATAATGACCACATAACTAAAATAATTTAAAATAGAAAAACAATTACACTTTATTATATTTAATTTGTAGTACTGGACAAAATATACAATACAGTACAAATCAAAAAACAACAGAGCAACAAATATAAATTAAATAAAAGTAGGCAAATATCAAACAGAAAATATAATAAAATTAGGAAAAGTCCAAAAATATAATTTCACAAATTTAACAATACTGTTTCTCTGCTGCTACAGCGGGGTGACACATTGAAAATCATCAGGAAGACAAGCGATGGCTGGTGGCTGGCTGAGAATGCCAAAGGCGACAGAGGAGTGGTGCCAAAAACATACTTGAAGGTCCACACTCACTATTCAAAATATTAGGCACCGCTGTACAATCTGATGTGGTACAATTGTTGACGTCATCGACATACAGTAACACACTTTTTTGTCACAGATCGGTTCTGTCCTCAGCGACGATGACAAGGATGAGGAAGATGAAGAGTCAGACGAGGCTGAGGAGGAGCAAGAAGATTCTGATGAGCAGAACAATGAAGAAGAAGATGAAGAGGAGAAACAGAGGTTTGATTAGAATTTGTTTTACCTTGTTAAGTCACTCAACGCTTCCTTATTCATTCATAAAAAACAGACTTGTTCTTCCTCAGTAATACTCCTCATTCCAACTGGTCCACTTTCAGAAAAGCTCTAACCGAGGTACAAGCCTTCATGTTCTCAAACAAAAAACACAGGTAGAGTATTTGTTTTGATTTCCGCATGATTTGTGTTCTCGTGACAGATTGACGCCACGTACGTCCTATCCGCAATGGGCGCCATCCCGTCTGGGTTCAGGCCGTCCACTCTCAGTAAACTGCTGATGGACGAAGGTCTGTGTCATCTCGTATCAGTCAAAAACAGTACTGCTAAACGTTATGTAATTTGAGCCCTTTTGAATGACTTTTAGTGATCACTTGGATTTAATATAAGTGGATAAGTGATCCAGAAAATGGAGAAATGGATGTGCCTTAAACTGTCTCCAACAGTCTTAAATGCATTCTTCAAAGTTAAAGATAACCTTAGCTTATAACCACCACAGCTGCCACTACTACAACAAACAAAAGCTGTGTCAGAAAAGTTTTGGGGGAAGGTTCCAGGACTGGCATCGCTCATGTATATATATCAGAGATTAGCAACTTAAATGTTGGAGTAGGCCACATTTTTCTAATCAGTGTTACTCATAGGACCACATATCATATTTTAATAAAAGCATAATGACACATGTGTAAACATACATAAAATGTATGTAACGTGCCTATTGTGTTCTAGGTGCCAAATACAGAGGAAGTCATTTCATGCTACCTGAGCTCAGCCAATCACAGCTCTCGTTCAGCGACCTCTTCTTGGATCCTGATACTGGCAGGGTGAGAAAATAAAAATATCTGCCAAGATAGTGTTCACAATTTTCTTATTTTTGCTGAAAACATTTAGCTTTTTGCCTGTGATGACATATTTATAAGAGTAAAAGGTGACCACAACAACATCTAACCACAGAATTTCCTCTCATTCTGTGTCTCTCGTCGCGTAGGTGCGCTTACGACACACTCGGACGTGCGTTTGCTTCACCCTGTGGAGCTGCAAGCGAATCCCCACACCCGGGGTCGGCGTCCAGGTACTCAGCAGACACATTCGCCTCTGCGCATTTGATGGCAATCAGGTACGTCCACAATATATTATCCAATCCAGCAAGCAAAACTATTTAAAAATTTGCTATCCTGTTCGACCCGTTGGGATTTGTTCCTCCCCTGACTTAGGTTTCCGTTTAAGCCACAATTTCTTTTCCAAAAAAAGCCATGCACAATACGACATGGTAAGACAGCCATTTAGGTTTGAAGCAGCCTACCAAAATTCAGCCCCTGTAGCCAGTTTCACTTAGAAATACAGACGCTCCCCAACTTACGAACGAGTTACGTTCCGAGCGATCGTTCGTATGGTGAATTTGTTCGTAAGTTGCTTCAGTGCTATATTTTGTATTATAATTTATGTTTAAAGAGAATACGTACAGTACTGTACTACGTATGTTAGAGAGAGAGAGCGAGAGACACCCACAGTATGTACATGTACGTAATAAGATAAATAAAATGAAGTTTAACTTACTTTTGGAAGATGTACTCGATGCTTAAGGAGAGGAGGAGGAGGAAGAGGAGGATTTTATATCATGAGAGGTTCTTCGTCGTCGCTGGAATGGGCTTCAAAAGTTACTTCCTCCTCCGTAACTTCAATGTAGGAAGAAGTTGAGGGTCGCGGAGAAGAAGATGAGGGTTGATGAGTATTTTCCTTGGAGGATTTACTAGAAACTGGCCGAAAGAAGCGATCTAACTACGATTGCACAGTTTTCTTATTTTTTCATCATAAATGATGCGGTAGCACTGTATGGCATCATTCAATTGATTTGCAACCTTTGTGCAACGTTCATTATTTGGGTCTTGCTGCTCGAAGAGTGCGATGACTTTATCTATGAGCGACAGGCATTTCTTCTTCTTCTTCCTCCTCCTCGACACGTTGCTGAGCCTCCAATGCTGGGTGAGCTCTCACAGCACCAAGCGTCGGTATTAGCGGCGGAAAGAAGCACTACAGTACTCGGAAAAAGGTGCGCAATAAAAAATCTAACTTACAGCATCTCTTTCCGAACATTTTTTGACATGCGCGCAGACATGTTCGTTGTTCGTAACTCGAATGTTCGTAAGTAGGGGAGCGTCTGTAGTAGTGTCTATGTATACTCTCAAATAACTCTCAAGGACTCATGCCCGAAAATATACCAGAAGTCTGTCATTTTGGTTCAAAGTGGTCAATTTAGAGTAATTTTGGCCAAAGGTCCTTCAAATATGTCCTAGAGATTTTATCCAATTGTTGTCAAGTTTGAAACATGTCCACTAGACAGATGGTTGACACTGTAGTGAAACATCTGATAAAACCCCCAAAAAGCTGTTTTTTGTTGCACTCCAGGTGCTGAGTAACATCCATACAGTGAGGGCCACCTACACCTCCAAGAACCCTAGGACCTGGCTCTTCTCCCCACGGGTACCACCGCAGCCCTACCAAGGTCCCCCACCTCCCTTAGATTGTAAAAGACTTCTCGTGTCTGTCATAGACGTCTGGTGTCCTGCCCGCCCTGCTGGATGGCGACTGCTTCCTGCGCTGCAACGCAGACAGCCCTGACCTCGGTATCCTGTTTGAGCTCGGCGTCACCTTCATACGCAATGTAATAACAAGAATGCAAGTGGAAATTGAAGGGACTGAGCCAAACGGTCGTTTAAATGAGTACTCTTTTCTTTGTGTTAGTCCACAGGTGAGCAGGGAGAACTGAGCTGTGGTTGGGCTTTTCTCAAACTGAGCGACACCACTGGAAATCCACTACCTAACAGGTGATGTACACACACACACATGCACACACACGGTCTCAGACTAAGTGAGTAACCTTGTTTTCTGGAATAAGCTAATTTAAACACACCTTTTACAGGCCTTGATTTGTGCATTGGAAACAATAAAAGGGGCTTTCCTACAAAGTTGGATAAAAATAATAAATTAATAACGCTAAAAAAAACAAATGTTTTACCTAGAGCTGTCAAACTTACATTTTTTAATCAGATTAATCACATTTTAGAATTTTGATTAATCACGATTAATCGCTTAATTAAAAAAGGCTTTTTTTAATCAACATTTTTTCCCCACCAAATTTGAAGAGCACCGTTTATGTGTTAATTCCTTTGACATTTAATGTTATGAGGACGTCTTCAACATTTTTTGATCCACTGCACACGCTCATCCTCATTTTTTTCTAATCAGTTAATTTCTTGTATAATTTAAAATGGGAAAAAATGACCCCAATATTTTGACATGAACAAATATTCTAAATATGATACGCAAATATTTATTAAATGCTTTACTTTAATGCATGTAATGATGTTTATTGCTCAAACACAACCTGTGCTACCTTCAATGTAGCCATCCGCTGTCACGCTAAAAGGATAATCTATGGTCAAAATTAATAGTGCGATTAATCTGCGTTAATTCATAATTAATGCAACAATTTTTTGTGATTAATTAATAAGTTAATGCTTTAACTTTGACAGCACTAGTTTGAACCTCACTCCCAGAAAGAAGGATCTATTATTAAAGAAAAAGTAAGTCAAAGATGTACTAAAACTGTTCAAATGAAAAAATAAAATTACAAATAATTTTTTTTTTTTTTTGTATGTGGGTGAATATGTGTATGTGTATGTGTGTGCGTGCGTGCGTGCATTCATTAGTTCACCTAAAACCTATAAAAAAAATAAAAATCCCATACCGTTTCCCTAAACCGAACACTTCCAGCCAGTCGTGAGGCCGTCAGGAAACCCGAGAAAGGACCAAAGAAAAGAAAGCAAAGTGAAATCCAGCACCGACCAGACACCACCCACCAGTCCTTCACCAACCCCAGAGAGATCTAAATTTCAACAAATCAGGGAGACCTCAAGAGACCAAAGGAGAGACTGAGGAAAGGAAGGAAGGACAGACGAAGCGGAGTGAGATCCACAGACACCTGCCTCCACCGATTCAATGACCTGAGGAAGATTGTGTCTGAGTTTCGATAGATGCTGGTGTGGTGGATCTGGCGTGCATGAAAATCTCCACCAAAGAGGGGAGCCGTCGACCCCCGCCAGGACAGAGCAAGCGCAACACCTCAGGTCCCCCCAGGCCGCGGCAGCGCCAAAGGACGACCCCCGGGCCCCGCAGGGGCCACCGGCCGGAGAGCAAACCCAGGAGCAGGAGCGCCCCCCCACCCCAACGCGGCCCGCGTCACCAACCCAACGCAGCAGGACGGGGCACTGCAGGCCCGCCAGGAACCCCACGACCCACAGCCCCCGCTCCCCCCACGACCCCTGCCATCCACCCCAACCCAGCCCCAGCCGCCCCCAGGCCCCCAAACCCCCAGACACCCTCCCACCCCCAGCACCCCCCCCCCCCAAACAAGCCGCCCCTCCCCCCGACCCCACCCTCACCAACCGGCAGCCCCCGACCCCCAGATCCCGGGGATCCCCCGCACCCAAGCACCGGCGTCGAAGAGGGGCCGGGCAGTGGAGCGGAGAGGGCATCCGCGCCCACCCCGTCCCCCACCGCGTGCAGAAACGGAACACCGGGGGCAGAAGGGGAGATGGGGGCACCGGAGGACGGGCGGCACCCCCGAACCCCAGGCCCAGCGGGGAAAGGCCCCGGCCGTCACTCCAGCGTTCTTAGTGAGAGTTAACCCTGTTACTGAGTTCGCCAGCTCGCCGACTGGCGACCACGGGGCACCCCGGCGGCCCACAGGCCCCGAACCGCGTCGCCGGGGCGGCGCCGCCCCGGACACCAGGGAGAGCCCCACAACGCAGCACCTCCCAAGAGACCCAGGGAACAGCCAAGACGCAGTCGCCACCCAGCAGCCAACAGAGGGGCAGACCCGCCCACGCCCAGCCAGGGGGGGACAGCACCTATAGAATTAACCCCCTGGCATGCAGTGAATCCGAATATATAATATTACAAATTAAATATAATAAAATGCATATATGAAAATAATCAAAACAATTTTTTGAAAAATATTTAAATAATTGCAAATAAAACTGAAATATTTTAAAAGTAAATTAATTAATAAATGCAAATAAATTTAATACAAATAGGAACTATTATTATAAAATCAAGTCAAAGATGTAAAACTATTCAAATGTATAAATAAAATAACAAATTAAATATAATAAAATGTATTGATGAAAATAATCAAAAATAATAATTTGAAAAATATTTAAATAATTACAAATAAGACAGGCAGAAATATTTTAAAAGTAAATGAATTAATAAGTGCAAATAAATTGAATACAAATAAAGTGTGAAAATAAAATAAAAATAAAAATGACTACAAACACAAATGATCAACATAACTCAAACATGTAAAATAATATATTAAATAGAAATGCATTATAAAACAGAAGAAAATAATAAAATTGAAAAATGTAAATAGAAAGTGTATTGCCTCCTTTTGTAATCCCTCACGTAGGACATACGAGATCCCAGTGAGCGGTGGCACTCCTTACGAGAGGGACATCGACATGGAGGGTTCGCTTGCTCGATCATGTAAGAGCGACACCTCCACTCTCGTCACAAACCTGACTATTATTATTATTACAAAAAGTAAGTTTAAAGGGATTAGCATCCTTGTGCTTTCCAGCTGCGGCTGGCGTCTTCCAGCAGATGCTGAAAGCGCGGCGGCTGTCCAAACTCATCGTCAAGTTCAAGACACCCAACAGTCGCATCAAGACACAACTCAGGTGAGAAGATTGACGCACGTGTGTGTGTGTGTAAAGAAATAAACGGTGAGTGTATTTTCCCTCTACAGCCTCCTCCCCGACACGCTGATGCACTGTCTGAGCTGTGTCCCCTTAATGGCCATGTACAGACAACTGCTGGCTGACGTGCTGCTGGTGGACCGGCCCACCATGCAGAATGCAGGTAACACACACATGCACACACAACCTTTGTTAAACACAAATAATTCTCACTCCTTGACTTTCTTTTCTTCAGATTTGATATTCAGTCCTGTGCTTGCCATCTTCCCGACCCTTGTGGACCAACCCGATCTGCTGGATGCAGTCAGGGTGCGTATACAGCGAAATGCACACTCTCCATTTCAGGATTGTTGCATTAGATTAGCAGTGGTAAAGGCTACATTAAACATTTTATTTTAACAACTTTTTAAGACTGCATTTTTTTTAAGGCAGCAAATCGAGATCCCCTCCGTTCAAAAAAAAAAAAAAGACAATAAAGATTGTATGATTTTGTTAAAAATGCTAATAAAATATAGAGTAGTGTAAATGTTATTTTTCTATTTAATTGTCAATTATATGGGGACACATTTCGTTAAGAAATTTGTACAAAAAAGCAAAACAATTCGACTGGATAATATATTAATTAAATTCAAACAATAATAATGCTATTATTTGATCTTATAGATGACTAAAATCTGTAATAGTGTAACATATTTTCGTTATGATTTGTATTAAAGAATTTAACATTCTCACCCCCATGATTCACTCTAAAGTGAAGATTATTTTGCTGGTATGCAGTGTTGACTTTTCACCAAACATGACTGTTTTAGTTGTGACCAAACATCGACCGCATTTTGGACTCATCTGTCCACAGAACTGACTTCCAAAAAGCTTCAGGTTTGTCCAGGTACTCGCTGGCAAAGTTGAGATGGGCAGCTTTTTTTTGTGAGCAGAGGCTTCTACTACTAGCAAGCCTTTCATGAAAGCATTGTCAATTGACTTTTCCTTTGATTGTTGAAGCATGCATGTGTCCCGAAGCATGCACATGTGTCCCAGATGCAGCAAAAGGTCTGCAAATCCCTCGATGTGATGCACAGGTTGGCTTTCACCTGTCTTGTGGGTCTTGCTGATATTTTAGAAGGTCGTCCACTTATAGGCAGGATTGTAGTAATTTTCACTGAATTGGACCAATGAAATGAGAGATTTAGCAAAGAAATTGTGCATAATTGACTGAAACAGAGACAAAACCACGTCACTTTAGGTGACCCCATACAGGTCAGTCATGCTGAGAGTAAGACAAATCTTCACACATTAAGCTTGGAAAAAATTTATATTAATGGAACATTAAGCCTTAATATTTTATTTCAGTGCTGTTCAAACATGAAACAGACTGCATATATATATATATATATATATATATATATATATATATATATATATTAGGGGTGTGATTCGATACCGATTAATCCCGATACGAATCTGTAAATTGATTATTGCGGAATTTTTTTAAACTCAAATTTAGAAAATACTAATCAGTAAACTTGTACATGTAAACTGTAAGATTTGTATTAAAATGTATTTTTTTATCTGAAAATTCAGGCTTATAACTGAGCCACTGTATTTAACAAACAGGTTGAAGTCTGTTTCATGTTTGAACAGCACCGAAATAAAATATTAAGGCTTAATGTTTCATTAATATACAATTTTTCCAAGCTTAACGTGTGAATCCTAACCCTAAGTAAGACGTTTTGTTGAATATTCGCATAAAAAAATTTATGTTGAAAAATTGATTTGGTCGCATATTGAATCGATTCGATAATTGTGCGCTGTAATATCGCGATATATTTGCTGAATAGATTTTTTCTAACACCCCTAATCTATCTATCTATCGATCTATATATATATAATGCCTTCTTTATTTCAGAGTTCCTGGATGGATGCTGAAAATAACATGAGCAGGGCACAGAAGGTGCGTAGTATGTGTTTCACCTACAGAGGGAGCTTGGCTACCTATCTAAAACGTGTGTGTATTCCTGTGTGCTTGTTCTCTTGTGTGTCTGCATGCGCATAGAGAGACGAGACACAGGTGAAGCAGGAGTTTGCGAAGGCGTTCCAGGCGTCGGCGTCGTTCCTGTTGCACTCGTCTTCTCTCCCACCTCACCGTTGGGCCGACGCCCAATTGGAGGAGCAGCGGTCCCACTTTATCTTGTCTACGCTGGAGGCGCTCAAGCGGGCCCGCGGCCAATTGGGGAGCTTGGAGGTCCTGGCCGACCCCGCTCACCTGGCCTTTGACATCACGGAGATGACTTTTGACCTCCTGCGGGAGGCGCGCTAGAGCAAGAGAGAACACTGCAATGCCAAACCTTTAATGTGAATATTTTTAAATGAGTAAAAAAAAAAAAACCTAATTCATATTTTTGTAATATTTTTATTCAAATGTAAACTGGTGAAAGACTCCCCCTACCCCGCCCACCCCAGAAAAACCTCTGATTGTTCGGCTGTTTCTTACAGTATATTGTTTTAAAAATTGTTTATTTATTTATTAAATGTTTAAATTCACAATTACGTGAGTTACATTAAATATAAACATGAACAGCCGTTGAAAAGAATCAGACATTTTACTTTACTGAGTATGATTAAGTGATGACATCACGGCATGCTGGGAGATCACAGCACGTCCTCATCGTCCAATCCCGTGTCTTCGTGCCCACCTGCAATGTGGGCGTTGATTGAGCCACATTTTTCC
This sequence comes from Vanacampus margaritifer, assembly GCF_051991255.1. NCBI lineage: Eukaryota > Metazoa > Chordata > Actinopteri > Syngnathiformes > Syngnathidae > Vanacampus > Vanacampus margaritifer. Next base: position 21,589,448 of record NC_135443.1, on the reverse strand, counting down.
TCGCCGTTGAAGTGCAGCATCCCTCCCATTGGGTCAACATCGCTCACTGTGTGTGTAGTGTAGAGTTACATTTTTTGGACTTACAAGCACCTGTGGGTAAATTTTATTTTTCTCCCTTGTATCTGTTTTTGGTGGTAAACTAGAATATCCCTTGGCCACAAAAAGTCTTAATAGATTTTTATTCAAATCTTCATTCTATTTATTCTATTCTTTGTACAAAATTGATACAGTGCTGGTGCGTAAACAAATTATTCAAATCTCCCCCAAGACACACACACAGGTGCTTGTGTTTGCTGGCAAATAAAATGGGCAATCCTGTATTTCCACATTCCACTGCCATAACCCAGGTGACCGCACAGTCTTCTTCTGTGGTTTTGACCATCATAGGTCACGCTAATACAAAACTAGACAACAGCACAGATTTAACGCTGATTTTCTGCCACTTCAAAAGAAAATTGGTCACATTTCCTAATGCTTTTTGTTCATTGCTTAAGTGAATTGGGGGGGGGGGGGGTCAGACAGACAGGAGCTTTTCAGCTGGTCCAACAGAAAGTGAGCATTTACAGAGGATTAGGCAGAAGTTGGAAAGATGAGATGACAAAAGATGACGATGTCCTTGCCTACAAGTTAAAACTCTACGACTCCCAACAAAACTATATAAAGGAAACACATAAAAAGATATATGTTGCTGTTCCGCTAAAAACACAACAGTGGAGCTAATGAAGAGGCCAAAACATTGCGTCCACCCCAGATTCTTGTTTTTATAGGTGCCCCCAATGGAGCAGTCATGATGGACAAAGCATTAGATGGAAAGAAACTTTTTATTTATCTAAAAAAAAAGAATTTAAAATACTTACCATTTCATTTTGATGTTTTTTCCTTTTCCTAAAAAGAAGGACTATTCTCAAAAAAACCTTCATTAAAAGTAGGACTCCCCAACAAATATCGTTTTTTGTTGTTGAAAGAACATTAATTGATTCTTGTTAAGTTTTGTAAACTTTCACACACAAAAAATCCAACAAACTAAGGTACACTAGTTTCAACAATAAATACAATTGACACAATACACAAAGATGATTGATAGAAAAGCATTGGGACACGTGTTAGGAGGTGTATAGTCAAGTCTGTGTGTGTGTGTGTGTGTGTATCTCCTGGCAGTTGTGCATCCAAACAGTGTAGGAGGTTTCCATGGAGACAGATTCCAAATAGCTGCATCGTCAACAAAAGCCTTTGACGTGCACAAGATGGACACATGTTGAACATGAAAGTAAGTATTGGGAAACATTACAGTTAATTGTTGACAAAATAAAAGCACGCTGGTTGTACATGGCGGTCAGCATACAGGAAGTGTGCTTTCATTTTGCAACTTTGGGCAACTTCCTGCCATGTGTCTCAATACTTTTGTCCATGTAAATAAACTTGTGCTTTTATTTTGCCGCAGTCGATGACAGTGGTGCCTTGAGATAAATTGTAAATGTAATAAATGGAAATGCCATTAATGCGCTTGAATGGGCCCAAAAAACACCAACAAAATGCATTTTGTTAGTTATTTTTTGTTTTGTTTTGTTTTAGTAAGAAAAACAACACTCCACACTATTGTACTTTTAAAAAGTATACGATGATAAAAGATTAGAATGTAAAGAATCAAACAATTTGTGCATCAAAATTGTGCTACTTCTTATCATGTGCACGCCATGGCCATGGGGGGAGTATTACACTTACACATCTACTACACAGGTTTGACGATGAAACAGAAGAGAACCATCACAACTAAGCTGCAGCAAAGTTAGCCGTTCTTCGCAGAGGATAAAGAACATATACCTTTGAATATTTTCATATGCTGCGTCTGCATTTGTTGCCAGCACTTTTATTCAAATAGAAGCTTTAAAATTCTTTATAATGACTGCAATATTGACGGCAGTTTTGTTGGCCTATCTACGGCGTTTTGCATAGTGTGTTATTATCAAGCTAGCAGAATTTGGAATGTGGTTTGAAGAACTGTTTGTAATTCATGGCCATCACAGCTAATTCTTGCAATGTAAGACAAAAAAAAAAAAGAAGAGGCCAAGTGATGGCTTGTCTCTGGAAAACGTCATGTGATCGTCCCCATATGAGCTTTTAATTTGTTGCATTCAACTATCATTATTCGTGCTTTTATTTTGTTAAGCACAGCCACTTGCATCTCCTTTTCATGTCTCACATGTACAATTTGCCTCACACTGACTTTTGTGTGTGTATGTAAACAGCCACTTTGTCTTTTATAAGCCTTTCTACACACACACACACGCACACACACACGCACACACACACACACACACACACACGCACACGCACACGCACACGCACACGCACACACACACAGACAGACACACACGAAGACACATGGACGGTAGGCGGAGGGCAGGTGGTGGAGGAGGAGGTGCGGGAGGCGGCCTTTAAGTAAAAAGCATATTAAAAGAGGTGCACATCTCATTCTGCAGCCACATACATACATATACACACACACACACACACACACACACACGCAGTCAGGGTGCGTTTGGGACTATGGCTTCCACTACGTCAGGAGATGTTCTGCCCACCGGCGGCGGCATCTTCACCAGCATCCCAGACTTGTTTTTCATCCCTGAGTTTGTGAGTTGAGTGAACGTTCCTCCGCATGTGGTTTGTTGTGTCAAGTTGTTTGATGTGCCCTTCTTCTTGATTTTGCTCTCAAATGAGGGGCGAGTGGCAGTGTTGTTGTAGGATTTGTTTTTTAGGCTGATCAAAGATGAACATCTAAATTCAATGTTTGGTTTGCAAAACTGGGCTCATTTACTTAATTTTTTCTTAATTTTCTAAAATTCTCTTGAATTTAAATTTTTTCTAAATATTTTATTTGCACTATTTTCTAAAGATTAACTTATTTTGCTTTTTATAACTTTTTTTTATAACTTGCTTTTTATTATCTGCAACTTTCTACTGCTGATGATTTTAAAAAATATATAAATATAATTGTTTTTTTCTACTTAAATACATGTGTATTATTATTTAGTAATTTTCTTTTACTTACTATTTTAAGTCCATTGTATTTCAAAAATGTTATTTGTGTTACTTTCCGATTTTTTAAAATACATTTTAAAAATAATTATCTGCTATTTTCTGTTATAGTTAAACAAAATATATAATTTGCAATAAATTAAGAAATATGAGCAATTATTATTTTTTATTTCTATTTCTAAATCATATTTTAATTTATATTATTTTCATGTTTTAAATATACCTTTTCTATTGGTAATGATTATATATATTAAACTTAAAAAAAATGATCTTAAATCGTTAACATTATTTTTGGAGTTTCTATACTTGGAATCATGTTTTCTTCTATGTCATTTGTATCTTAAATACAATATTTTATTTGCAGCTATTTTTTTTATTTAAGAAAAAATATACATTATTTTCCCAAGATATTTTGTCTTTTTTATTATTCAATTTCTTTAGATTATAAATATTAATTTTAAACTTTGTCAATTTATATTTGATTATTATATATATATATTTAATTTATATTAAATTGTTATATTTTCTTTGTTGTTTTTGCAATTCTCTTTTATTTTCTATTATGTTTTCTGTATTTTTGAATTATATCGTTTTGAAACTGTGTTTGTAAAACGAGTTAAAAACATTTTTTTTCTTTACCTTGATTTATTTTAATGATTATGTTTTTGAAAAAATATAATTTTTTAAGCTTAAGCAATATCCTGGCACCATGGCAACTAATACACGGACAGTTGAGGCCAGTCAGTTGCCACAGCAACAACAAAACACGCACAAAAAACATTGATATAAATTGTTAAAAATGTGCTGTTAGTGTAGTAATAAAACATTGGTGCATTTTGAGTTTTCTGTGTAAACTAGAGCAGGCTGCTGTTGACTTTCCAGCTCATCGTCATACTGTAACGGTGACAAATAAAACATTTGACTGAACAAACCCAATTAAAACAAACTCGTCGGGTCAGCGAAAATGTCGTTATGTCGCAGAGCAAAAGAAATGTGCAACGCAGAAAAGATAATTTTTGGGTTGTAGCTACATTATGTTGAGCACTGTGTCAAAAATGCAACAAAACAGTTTTCTTCCTGTTTTGGAGAAAAAAATAAAATAAAAATTAAATTAACAATATTCAAAAATTCTATCTTTTTCAGTCAATAAGGAACAGCTGAAAATCATATGAACGACCTCGATTTCCGATCACATGATCCAACAAAATTTTGATATAATGGTTTTTCATTGCACACATTATGAACGATTTGAAAGGTTATTACCCCTAATACAATAACATTTACATTGAAATCTGATTATGATGCTCCATCTTGACTATACATTTTAAAACTAACAATTGGGGGCCATTTTTTCTTTGCCGTGAAAAATAAATACATAAAATAAATGGAGATGAGGGGAGGGCGTAAATCGATACTGGGCATCTTCTCTTACTTTTATGGTGTGGGCTGGTCGGGTCGGTCCTTCCAAAACCTGCTGGTCCAGTTTTAGAACAAACGCGGTCCGTGTTTGCCCACAACAAGTGACCGTAGAAGGGCAGACGGGAGATGTTTGCTTTTGGTGGCGGGGATTTCGACGCAAGACTCAATAAAGACGTAACACTACGTGAGACAAGCCACATATTTGACATTTAGACAAACTCATGGCGCACCACCCAACAAAAATGTCACAGGAAGAACTTCATTCCTACAAAATCATGATTGATCGTGATTTATATAACAGATTTTTAAGCTATAATTTTTTGATGGGTATTTTGTATAGTGAAAAGTCAACATTTAGTCAGCTTCAGTGTAGTGTGGCACGTTGTGCCACAACAAGCATTGATGCATATGAGCATTGTTGTATGTTCTGTTTGTATGCGTTGCTGCTCTGTGTGTCTTAAGGTAGCAGTTGTTTGAAGTTTTAAAGGGAAAGTCAACCCCCCAAAAATGTCTTGACAATAACATGTTCGATGCAGTCCCACTAGTCTAAAGTGTTGTCGAAGCAACACTGACTGTGCAAGTTATAGAAATAGAAAAGACTAATGAAATTAAGTTTCTAGGTTTCATTATTGATGAACATTTAACATGGAAAGCGCATAAAGAATATGTAAAATCTAAGGTGTCACAAATCGTAGCCGTGCTACACAAGGTCAAAGAATCATTGAACAAGAATGCTTTGTTATTGTTGTATAATTCATTGATTGTTCCATACCTGACCTATTGCATTGAAGTGTGGGGGTGTGCAGCCAAAACCGACACTGAATCCATCTTTCTTTTACAGAAACGTGCTATTCGTGTTGTTTACGGTTGTGGATACAGACACCACACTAACCCATTATTTATACAACTAAAACTTTAAAATGTAATGAATAGATGGAGTTTAACCGCCTTAAAATATTGTATAAAGCCCATCATGAAATTTTACCAGTTAAAATATTAAACTAAATGTACAAAAAGGGAAAGTGGGTACAAATTAAGAGGAACAGACATTTTTTACAAACCTAAATATAGAACTAAACAAAAAAAGAACGATGTATTTCAACTCAAGGTGTCAGTCTGTGGAACAATCTGGATTCTTCTCAGTCTATTTGTATTAAAGAAAAATACATATATATATATGTATATATATATATATATATATATATATATATATATATATATAGCACAAGGACACGCAGAATTATTTTGTAGTATTGTAACACTGAAAGCGTCTTGACTGCTCGCTGTTATTCTTTTGTGTGTGTGTGTGGGGGGGGGGAGGTTAATCGAGTGATCAGCATATGTGATTGCTTTCACTTATTATAATTGATTTTATTATTTTTAATGGGTGGCTTTGTTTTATGTAATTTAGATTGTATATTATGTGTAAAAACTCAACCAGGGACGGGGGTTGTAAATTAGCATTTGCTAAACTCTGTATGCTCAACATCAGCTGTTAGCTCTACTTAGTGTCTATGTCTGATTGCATTGTCCCTGTTAAATAAACTAATACAATGAAAATGAAAATGAAATGAAATGACAATTGAACAGTTGAGTATTTAAAAAAAAATACAATGATTAATTTTATGGTATTGTGTGAGTACAGTAAATTTGTGGGAGTGACAAACAGCTCAAAGCTAACTAAATAAAGGTGAAGTCAAGCCCTACATTTTCTTTACAATATGTTCTATGCACTTCCACTAGTCTGAACATGGGATGTTGATTAATATTAAGAATCGGAATAATAATAAAAACAATTTTTGGGCTTGCCTTCCCTAAGCTAAGCTATTCGCATATTTGATTCAGCTCCTACATTTATTCTGAGGTAGGGCTTGCTTAATGAAGTGGCCAGTGAATGTATCAAGCAAATTCAAAGCCAAGAAACTTCCTTCAGTGAAAATCCAAGATCAAATAAAGCGTTTCATATTTGTGAAGTACATGAGTCTGCTTGTAATATTCAGGGTGTGGCATTGATTGCGAGTCACTGACCCGTAAGCAGAACACAGCATAACAGAAACTGTACTGTTTGCTCAGCTTTCCTGCATTTATTCTCTTTATGAAGCATAACACTACTACGACACTTACTCATTAACTCTTTACAATAGATTCCAGATAAGAGGAGAAATTGCATAGAATGCACACACAATGTGGAATGCAGTAGAGCGGGTTTTCTGTGATCATTAACGTACAATTGCTCACTTGAAATAGAGAATGCAGATCTTGAACCACATGCTGCTTTTTTTCTGCTCTGTTAAAAGGGCCTTTAGAGTGATTGGTCATTGTGTGTGGGCACATGACTAAGCCAGGTGGCACTAATAATGCCCACAATGAATGGTGCTTTTCTATTCACATCTTGAGATAAAATCTGACGTTTTCCTGCTTTAATTAACGGACTTCAGGGTAAAATATTCACCATTGTGTATTGTGTTCATGCTAACATACTTTCAATGGGAATGTTTGACAAAGGAGGCGGGGATTGGGGGTGGAAAGTTTGTTTTTTGAAGGCTAGTTGATTGCCATTATGGTTTTCTTCAAGGGAGATGCTGACAAGTTCACATGCTAAGAGCTGTTTAATCAGCATTTCAGGCTAACTAACCTTGACTTCTTGAGCTTTTAACACGATCGGAAGGTCACAGTTAAGGAACTGTGACCTTTAACCCTAAACTCCTAACCCAAGGAAACTCGTTCAAGTTGGGTTACAACATCTTCCAAAATTCTTTTTTAAAGGTCTCAGAGCAGGGGTGGGCAAACTCAGCCCTCGAGGGCCGGAGTCCTGCAGGTTTCCCCTCTTCCAACACAAGCTGATTCCAATCAACAGGATCATTATCAGTGTTACTGTATGCAGAGCTTGCTGATGAGCTGATCATTATCAGCTGTGTTGCAGAAGGGAAACATCCAAAACCTGCAGGACTGCGGCCCTCAAGGACCGAGCTTGCCCACCACCGTCTTAGAGCCATGAATGATATAAGTCAAGTCAGACATAAAACTAAGCAGTGTACTGAAGCATTAAATTTTTAACAAACCTAACTATTAAAACGTAACATCCCAAGTTTTAACCTGTACAGCTCCCGCAGACAGAGAAATGAGGCAGTTATACAACACTTCTCAGACAGTTTAAGAGAGTTAATAACTCATCAAAATAACAGATAACATGGGGGACAAACTAATGTATCGATTTGTGAAAAAAATATCTAATTGACCATATTTGGGCATACAGGGTTTCCGCAAAACAGTGATGACATTTTGGGTGTCTCATAAAATGTTTTCTTTGATTTTTTTAAAGCAATTATGATTGTTTTAGTCTTAATTCACACTTTAAAGAACACATCAAATTCCATCTTCTTATTGTGCACTCTAACCCCAAACTCTCTAACACTACTATACACATTCATTGTTAAAAAACAAAAACAAAAACATAAATTTAGGTAAAAATCCTAACCCTAACGTACCTAAACTAGCCCTGATATATATTTTTGTGTTCCTGTCTGGCAGGTGTTTGGCGGCCTGGTGTGGATCCTGGTGGCATCAACTCGTGTGTACCCGGACCACCCTCTAGGCTGGGTCATGTTCGTGTCCGTCTTCTGCTTCGTCTTCACCACGCTCTGGTTCTTCCTTTTCCTGTGCGGAGCCAATCAGAGCAGCGTCTGGCCCGCCTTGGTAAGACACGCCCACCGCCACTGCTGATTGGCTAACATTCTGTAGTGGAACCTCAGAATTCCTGCTAGATTTTCATTTGTCGTCATCACTTCTCGTCACCCCGCAGGACACGTTCTACCATTTCTTGGCGGTGGTGTTCTACTTGAGCGCGTCTGTGGTGCTAGCCTATATCACCGTGCTCAAAGGCTGGGGAATCACCATCAACTCCTCGGGGGCTACACCGGTCATTGCGTCCCTCACCGGAGAACGTCTCAAAATCTACAGGCTGGACATTGCCGCCGTGGTAAGATGTCACACAAATGCACAAATTAACCGTTTTTAAAATTGCGGCCGCAGTAGCCTGCCGCCAATAACAACTAATCGACCACATGCCACAAGACGGCAGCAAAACACCTTTTTCTATTAGACAAGGTTAAGGCTTGACTAAATGAAGCTCATTAACTCACTTCAAAATCCTTTCTTGGCCCTAAGATACCACAAGATAATGCCTAAGCACTATTTTTATATTAGACATGGCTTTGGTCTGAGCACAAAAAAATATGTGAGTTTTTGAGCCAGAAATAGGGGAGAGATTGATTGCATCACCAAAATCTGTGAATTTGTGAATGACAAACTGCCAATATGGTGGTGCATGTAAAAAGGTCATTTGTAGAAAAATATATATTTTTCCTGTTTTTTTTTTAATAGCTCTAAAAATCAGATTTTAAATGTATTTTCCCCCTTATTTACTTAGCATTTTGTGGCTGTATTGCAAATGTATGACTTTTTTAAAATTAAGAAACTTTATGAAAATATTTGTCAAGTGTATACATAGATTTTAGGATTAATCACTATATATATCATCATTTGTGTGTGTGTAAATATAGTTTTACACGTTTAAATAATTTTAAAGTCAACCAAAAAATGTTTTGTCTTACGTAGCATGAATAGGTGCATAATTTCAAGTAAGTTCCCAATTTTTTTTTTTTTATTAAATCGTGTTGCCCAAGTACTCACCTGAAACTGACCCATGTGTGTGATGTCATCCAGGTGATGTCATACGTTGCCACACTCCTCTATTTCCTGCACGCGATCTTCTCCGCCATCCGATGGAAGAGAGCCTAAAGGGGATCCCAAAAATATGTCAGTCACCTCATCCTGAACACAGAACCACTTAGTCATACTAATTGTTATTATTATTATTTATATTATTATTATACTGTATACATTTTTTAATATAAGCTGTTACAGACAAGTTACAAAAGTCACATGACTGAATGAGCGTCAAACAAACTAAATGTCACATGTTTGAGTTTTACTATGCTAATCAAATCTGCAAATAATTCCAAATTATTAAATATTGGTCATACAAAAAGTTTTGACCACTGAAATGTTTTTTTTTTCTCTATAACATTTTGGCATGAAAAGTTTATGATTGGCAGGAAAAAAACAAAAAAAAAACCCTAATTGCTTTTTATTACTAAAGTATGTTGTGAAAATGAAAACAAGTAATTGTCACTTGAAATTTTTGGGGACAATTTAAATACGATTGTTTTTATGCAGTAGAGAAACATTACAAAAACAATAAAAGTAAAATATTTTTTATGATTTACACTTTTTTTTCAAATAAGTTTGAAAAACCCTAATTTTTGATACACTTTAACATTTTTAGCATTGCACATCTGTCATGTCTTTGAAGTGCAAAAAACAACCTCCAGTTCAAACCTAAAATATGAGTTTACAATTTCTTTAACACAAACATAAAATACAAAAACAATATATAAAAATCCCTGAAACTCTTTTAATTTTGCTCAAATTTAGCATTTATAGCACTGCACATCCACCATGTACTAAATCCTTTTTAAGAATATGTATATTTTTTAATGTTTCAAAAAATATAATAATTAAAAACTACACACATTTTAAATGTAAAAAACAGGCAATGCTTTATATTTAGCAAAAAAAATTATAAAAATATGCAAATACCTTAATGCCATCATTGCTTTGAAATGTGGGCTAAATTTAGCATTTTTAGCATAGCATGCCTGTTTATGAAATGTAAAACAATAAAATATAATCTAATTAAAATATAATTTAAATATGACTATGATTTGTTTTAAATGATTTTCAATTAAAAAAAAAACACACACACATAAAATCTAATATTTCACATTTTCACTGCAACGCGTCCAACATTTTCACATATGAGTTACAATTGTTTTTATTTTTTTTATATGATTGACTAATACATTTCCATGACAACACACAAAATACACTAAGGACAATTTTGCTTTCCTATAAAGACCAAGTGTCCATTTTTTCAAATAAAAAGTGAGTTAAACATATGAAACCAAATGTCATGGTGACCTTTTGCTACGCGTGTGTACAAAATGCTCACTATTTTATTCTTTTGTGTTTACAAGCAATCTGTACATCATCCTCGAGCCTTTCAATTCTGCTTTTTATTTTTGAAAGGATCACATTATGTCGTGCATGGATGAATGTTCCAAGACGATTATTTGTCTGAAAATGCTCACTTTTTGTATATACTTCATTAATGATTTCGCTAAACGCGTATATTTACAAATCTGCAATGTGAAATAAAAGAATAAATACATAGACTTTAAATGTGTCTGCAGATTATTTATGACAACTATGATAGAAAGTGAAAGTTTTTGTTTATTTAAATGTCTTTAAATGAATGTAAAGCGCTATTATTCTACTGCAGATATTTAAAGACGCATACTGTATGTGTGGTCTTAATGCTTCAGGCATGTTTTTAGTGGTAGCATGTCCAAAAGTCTTCATTTTGATCATGTCAGTAGTAAATGCAGGGATGGGCAACTGGAGACAACACTTTGAGTATCCCCTATTCCTTCCTCCACCTCCCAAAATATTTTGGGGGAAATAAAATAAATAAATAAATAAATAAACACGTTTCCTATATTAGAGTGAATCCCCAAATACGCAGTTATTTTTTTCAGTATATTTTTGTTCAAATTTTTTTTTTTTTTTAATCAGTGATTCTTTTGTGTAATTTTGATAAATGAAAAAAAAAATCCCCCCAATGCATTTCAATGGGCATCAACCATACACAGATTTTTGCTATTCACGGGCCGTCCCGGTCCGTATTCCCTGTGAATAATGGCGTTCCACTGTATGGTTAAAAAATGTCACCCTTCACCACGAGATGGCAGATACACTTGCACTGTGTCTTATAGTGCCTTATACTACAACATGAGTACGCCAAATATTTTTTTGCAGATTTGGAATGACATGCAGGAAAAACATAGTACCGTAAATTATATTAAAAGTTGATTTTTGTGTGGAAAAAAATTGGTCAGTCAGTATTGACTGTCTACAACCCTACCTTATTGCATTAGATGAAATTGTTACTGCCAACTTTTCACACAGTCCCGGCGGCATTGGGATTCGTGTCCAGTGTCTAAAATGCAAACAAGACGATAACAATGGCGATATTCCATCTGGCTTCACTCATGCCCCGGGGCCACAAAATTTCACATTGCAACAAAAAAAAAAAAAAATGGAGAGTGTGTGTGGAGATGTGAGAAACACCAACAATACCAGAACCGGTTAAACTAGCATTTCTACCTGCTCGCTATTCCTTCAGTCCCCACCGACCAAGACAAGGAAAAATAGGTGCGACTATTTTGGGATGGCGGCGACCACAACCCAATCCATGGGAAGTCTGCCCAGCGGACTGGCAATATGCGTGACTGTGCCGGATATGTTCTACCTGCCCGAACTGGTGAGTGACCTTCACCAATGACCACATCAAAGAAGCAACGGTTATACATGCTTTCATTTGGATGATTTCTATTGGAGCTATTTTGTGAGTGAAGACCCAGATTGTGTAAGGAAGATGTTTCTACATAAACACAGCTGGTCTTTTTGCTGCCTTGGGTCTTGCTCAGGCACCATTTTATGAACAGGTGCAAGTATGTCAACGCTTGGATTTCTGATAATTTGAAAGTTTGTATAAAGTTATGAGTTGTCAAGAAATATGATTTGATCTTCCAAAAACAAAGCAGTTTGCTTTAACCCATTAGCATAAAATTCATTTTCATTTTTTAGCCTTTCAAATTCCAGTTTGAAAATGTGAAGATTGTAGCACAAACTCAAACATGTTTTATATAATACACACTGAAATCAATAATAATTTTTTTTGTTTTGTTTAGATTTTCTAGGTTCTTAAGGAAGAAATCTGCATTTCTCTGACAGATTGTGTAATGAACTCATTATAAAAATATTCATCTCAATTAGAAAGTGGAAAAAAGATCAAAGCACTGGTATTCATAATAACGTATGGAATCTGTTTTCAGCTGGTGATCTTGCGTGCAGGTGACAGGTGGGCTGGTGTGGATCCTGGTGGCGTCCACCCACGTGGAGCCACCCAACCCTCTGGGCTGGGTGATGTTCGTGTCAGTCTTCTGCTTCGTAATGACCCTCCTCTGGGTGGTCATCTTCATCGCCGGATGTCACAAGAACGGCTCAACGTGGGTCACCGTTGTAAGGCGTCTCTCCAGCTGTATTCACTCCCACAGCGGCGCAGTTGAAGACACCCATTTACAAACATTGCCCATCTGAAAATTCCAAAAGAAAGCATATTACACTTAAATGCAGTGCAATATTAGACTGTACTTTATGATTGACCAGGGGTCTGCAACCTGCGGCTCTGGAGCCACATGCGGCTCTTTAGTACCTGTTTCCTGTGTCTCGCTGTGGATCTCAAAAAAATAATTAGTAAAAATTAATACATTTTTAACATATGCATTTGTATTTTTAGATAACGCATTCTTCAAATGAATTGATTTAGATAAAAATTAATAAATAAATATTCCCAAAAACGTCAGTTCACATTTTTAAGTTGTGAAAAATAGATGATTTTTTTTAAATTACCTAAAAATGTCCAAAAAGGAAGAGGAAAACAAGAAATTTTCATATTCATATTCATGAAATTGCCAAAAATGTCAGATAATTGAATAAAAAAAAAAGGCAGAAAAAGAAAATGTTCAGAAAATACCCTAAAATGCCCCCACCACCACCATAAAAAGAGGCAGAAAATTACCATAATACATTTTGGGAATTGCCCAAAAAGTTTCCTTTTTTTTTTTAAAGAAACAAAGCAACAAACAAAACATTCAAAAAGTTACTATAACATGTCCAAAAATAAAAGAAGAAATCACAAAAAATATTATAAAATGTCCACAAAAATACCAAAGTGTCATAAATTTGCTGGCAAAAAGCCAGAAAAAAATGTCCAAAAATATCCATAAAAAAGGAAGTAGAGAGACAATAATATATGCCCATGAATTTGTTGGAAATGTCAGAAATTTAACAGAAAGGGAAAAGTTGAAAAATGTATGAAAAACGAAGTATGAAAAAAACACACCAAAAAAATCCCAAAATTTAAGACGAAAGGTAGAAGAAAATGAATGTCAAAGTATTGAATGCTGCTCTCATACTTACCGTTGGGCCCTCAGTAGACTAACACTAACATTTTCCTTCATCTCAATCTTCAAATGTTTTGCGGCTCCAGACACATTTATGGTTATTTATTTGGCCTAAAATGGCTCTTTTGACGGGAAAGGTTGCTGACCCCTGTGCTTGAGTCTACTAATAAAATAAGCATGTGATTAACATTAAAAGGATTGAGATTAGACCATTAGAACTGATTCTAAAATTTTGTGACAAGGCAAGATTGTGATGACAATGTGATGAGAGAATAAGGAAATATTAGGACACTTGATTATTATATGAGAAGACTTGCCAAGCATCAAGTAATTTAACTCACTATATGTGTGTATTAGGATTTTGCCTATCACGCTTTGGCTGCGTTGTTCTATCTCAGTGCTGGGGTCGACTTAGCCTTCATCACCTTTCTTATGAAAGCAGGAGAGTTCAGAATCTACCAGATTGACATTGCTGCTGTGGTAAAAACATTTACACAAGCTTCATACTATTTCTTCTGTTCTATACCCAATATTTTAATGTGTGTGTTGCAGGTGTTTGCCTTCACAGCCGCGCTGCTCTACTTCATTCACGCCGTCCTGTCATCCCTGCGGTGGAAACACTTCTGAAAACAGAAAACAATCCTCCTAATGACCAACATTTCAATTAGCTTGGTATTAGCATTTCCTAGTCAGCCTACATTAGAATTTTTGAGCCATTCAATTATTTTCTATTGCTCTTTTAAATTCTTCATAAATAAAATAAAACATGTTTGTGTGGCTTGCTTTTCACCCCTTGATTGCTCTGTGATTTCATGTTGGTTACACCAACAGTAAAAAAACTATTTTTGCAAGCATGTGCAACTTGGTGGTCTGCAACATTGATTCAGTCGCACTTCCTGGTAAATAAAAAAACAAAAAAAACAGCTGCTGACAGTTTGCCAAGTCCATCAACACGCACTAAAGATTCAAATGAATCACGAGATCCATTTGATTTTGAAGTTGCATTTTATTTAAATTTACGTTACAAATCCAAGAAGACTGTTGGCTTGTGACATCTCATCATGGTTATTTTCATATCATACAATAAATTCACATGATTAGAAAATAATGACATAAAAATGAGCTTTCCACATGAATGGCGGTTCTACCAGATGGTGCGCTTGATGCCCGCCCAGAAGGAGCGTTTGAATCCCTGGTTGGCGCGGACATCGTCCCAGTGCAGACGTGTGTCTGGGATCTCGTGCTCGGGTTCCGGTTGAGGCCGCGCCCCCTCCTTGGGGGAGGCCACCACCACGGGCAGCAGGCCGCGCTCCTCCCGGAACTCCACCACGTGGAGCTGCTTCTTGTCGGCCAGCATCTGGTGGGTTTCCTGACGAATGGATGAGGATGGTGTTGGTGGTCACATGATGTTTACTGAAGTGTGCGTGTTGTCCAATATTAGATTCAAAAGCTTTCAGAAGTTAAATTACCAGCAAATAGACAGTGAAATTTCAGGATGGAAAAAGGAAATGCGTATTTATTAATTTAACAATTAGTTAAAACCATATAAATTACTTCTAATTATAAAATACAAATTTGTACATATACAGTATAATTTATATACTATATTTTTTAACAACGAATTGATTAAAAATAATAAAACTTCGGATGCATGCATGCATGATAAATGCATTTATGACATTTACATACATACATATTATGCATTTTAATGATTAATACCAAGTATAATATACTTTTTAGACCGTTTTTAAACGGGCTCTTAAGACTTCTTTTTATAAAAAACTTTTGCTTTTACATTTTTTACTTTGTAGCACTTTGAGATTGTTGAAATATAAAGTGCATTACAAACAAAATTTATTAATATAAGGTTATTTACCCAATTAGAAAATACATTAATAAATACATTATTTGTTTCTTCAGCCCAAAATATTTTTTGACAACAGTATATTGTAACAATTGAAGAATATTTATAACACCATAACCGCATAATAATAAAAAAATAGGGGTGTCAAAAGTAGTGCGTTAATTTAATGTTCTTTTAACGACACTACTTTTTTTTACCGCACAATTAAGGACCGCCCCTTACTTGGAAAGCCTGTACTGAGGTAATTCCAGTCGCAACACAGCAGACACGTCCACGCCAAAATTTAGCAAGAAAAATGCACTGAGCTGTCGCCAACAACTTACAAATGCACAATTGTTTTAAAAACCCAATGATTTCCACCACCCTGACCGCCTTGGTGGAAGGCACTAGAAATGACAAAAGCCCAATTGGAGCTCTGCGGGCTTTCTCCCATATGGCATAATCCCAACTTTCAACTTAACAACAAATTGTTTTATTTAGGTGTGTGGGAGCAGAAAGGAATTACACATCTCCACCATCTTTTCTTAGATAATATGTTTATATCATATACATCCTTGCTCCAAAAATACAAAATATTTGCCCAATGGGCACTAAGGGTTAATATTCGGAATCACTGCATGCCAGTGGGTTAACTTTATAGGTACTGTCCCCCCCTGGCTGAGCGTGGGCGGTTCTGCCCCTCTGTTGGCTGCTGGGTGGCGGCTGCGCCTTGGCCGTTCCCTGGGTCTCTTGCTGCGTTGCAGTGCTCTCCCTGGTGTCCGGGGCAGCGCCGCCCCGTCGCGATCCGTCGCTCTGTGCCCGGCGACGCGGTTCGGGGCGGGTGGGCCTCCGGTGTTCCCTGTCCCTTCTCCCTCGTCACCCTTCCTCCTCCTCTCCCCTCTCTCTGCTGCCCTGTCGCCGCCCCTTGCCCTATTTGTTGTCTCCTTCCCCCGTCCTGTCCGCCTTCCTCCCCCTCCCCTGGGCCAGGGACTCCATACATGGCCAGGGTCTTGGGGCTCCGGGGGCTGGGCGGGCGTTTTGGGGTGTTGTGGCTGCCCCGCTCCAGTGAGCCTCCTGGCACCTCGGGCGGGCCCCAGTATCCGGGGGGCGAGCCCTATCGCCCCGCCGCGCTGTTTCCATATGCCCGCCGGGATCCCGTTGGGGGGTTGGGTGGGGGTGTGGTGCGCGGGTTTGCCTCCTGCCCCCGCTGGGTTAGGAGAGGCCCCGCTAGTCGCTCCTCTTAACTCACTGCACTAGTTTTGCAGGAATACACGTTGCTAATAGACACATAGGGCACAAAACACACACTTTGGGGGGTTGGGGTAAGGTGGAGACACCGTCTTCGCCCTACAACTCCCCTCCAATTTTAATGCACCCCACAACTAGGGTGGGGGGTGGTGGGGTTGTGGGTCGGTGGGGTGCCTTGCGGGCCTGCCGTGCCCCGTTCTGCTGCGTTGGGCTGGGGCCGTGTTGGGGTGGGGGGCGCTCCTGGCTCCTGGGTTTGCTCTCCGGCCGGTGGCCCCTGCGGAGCCCGGGGTTGTGCTTGCTCTGTCCTGGCCAGGGTCGACGGCTCCCCTCTTTGGTGGAGGTTTTCATGCATGCCAGATCCACCACACCAGCATCTATTGAAATTCAAACAAAATCTGCTTCTCCCTCTGGTCATTAAATCGGTGGAGGCTGATGTCTGTGGATCTCACCTTCCTTCCTTTCCTCAGCCTTTCCTTTGGTCTCTTGAGGTCTCCCTAATTTGTTGGAATTTAGATGTTTCTGGGGTTGGTGATTGATTCTGGTTGGTAACCCGGTGGGATTTCACTTTTCTTCCTTTTCTTCGATCCTTCCTCGGGTCTCCTGAAAACCTCACGACTCTAGCTGGATTCTGAAGTATTCGGTTTAGGTGAACGGTATGGGATTTTTAATAGGTTTTAAGTGAATTAATGAGCACACACTCACACATGCACATACAAAAAAAAAGAGAGAGAGAAAAAAAAAAAAGGAGAGCAATGATGATGACATGTCGAATCGGTAAGATTACCGAATTTACAATACTGAGCTCCCTCTCTAAAAATTTTTTATAAAAAAAAAAAATAATAATAAAAATTTAAAATAAATTACAAATGCTAGCTAGTGGCAGTAAAATTACCTCAATATAAATCAATATCACTTGTTTTTTTACATCAGGGAACATTTTTAATTCTAACTAATTTGAATGAATTATGAAATTACTGAATCGATAACTAAAAGATGCAGCCATATTTCTATTAGTTTAACATTTTCCACTTCTATTTTAACAAGAGTATGAATTTTGACATTTTATTGTACATTTAGAACAGATATAACATTTGCAATTAAGCACGAGTTAACTATTGAAGTCATGCGATTAATTCCGACTAAAAATTTTAATCGCCTTACATCTCTAATAAAAAATAAAATACTGTAAATGTTACAGTAAATGATGTGAACTGTGAACATCTGCCTGCCATTACCTGTTTGACCAGGCCAGAGAAGAGCGCCCTGGTGACGTTGAGCAGGTTGACAGAGCCGTCTACTTTACAGTACATGTCCTTCAAGCCAATCAGCTTGCACATCGTGATGATGGCGCGGTGACAGTGAAGGCCGTAACCTGGAAGTGGACAACACGGAAACCTCTTTGGAAATAATTTCCACGAGGACAAGAAACCATTTGTTATACAACAGTTTGTACCTTCGGTCTGTTTCTTCATACGAAGCGTCGTCCTTTTGAACCTGGATTCAATGTCGTGATAAACTGTTGACCAACACAAACATCAAATGTAATGGGGAAAAAATGTCTTGCATTATTTTTCACCATTTTTGCTTGCTTGGCGTCTTTTCTCTCCACTTGCCCCCTTTGAAATCAAGTACAGGGGTACCACGACTATGCAGACAATACACAAAATGCTCACAGTTATATATTCTTTATTATATGTGAAAAAAGACTAATGTTACATCCATTTTTTGACAGCCTTTTTTGCATATTTTTGTTCTGCCCTCTTCTAACAAAGCAAGCACTAAAGTGCTGCTAAAACATTTGTCTTTTATTGTTTGTTCTTTAAAAAAAAAAATAATAATGTTTTCCATTCTGCTAGCGCTAGGTGTGAAATCTTGTGAAAAAAAGGACATTTAAATGTCAGACAAAGACGAGCTTTTGGAAACATTGTGTGCCTCATGAATCACACGTCAAGACAAGTAGAAAACAATTTTAAAAAATAAGGAAAAACCTCCTTGTTGCTCACTTTGTTAGGTCATTGTGCTGAGCTGACTGACAGCAAACGCCTTGTTGACGTATCGAATGGCATTTCGGCAGCCAGTTGCGCATTTTTTGTTGCTTTCATATTGCAGCAAACAATTTTGAGGCATTTTTCTTCCAGTTTGGTTCTCAAAGTGGCGACTAGCAATCGAAGTGTGTACTCACTGGTGTTGTCGTTGTATCTTTCTATGAAGTACAAATAGTGGATGGCTCGATTCTTTGCCTGCACAAACACACGCGCGTGTAATTATGATCCCAAAGTCAATAGAATACAACAGGCACTTCAATATCTGCACAACAAAGCATCTAATTCAAGAGCTGTATGGGAAAATTCTACTCTTAAAGACACCGCAGGACGATTACCGCTGCTATTAAGTTTAAGAACTTAAAAAAAAAAACATATTCAAGGTACTCATAATGTCAAAAGAGTTCTAATCGTTACTCTCACCTTCCTCAGAGCTGTTCTTCTGTCTGCCGCCTTCCCTACGGCAAAACCTGCACACAAAATGGAGTTTCCTCATTCACACATTCTGACCTTGTAACTAAATTGAAAATTAAAAAGAACTTGTGATTGACAGGCAGCTCCATTTCGGATTCTGTACCGAGAATCCTTTGCTTTTAATCCATCCTCTACAGAGCAGTGATGAATCCGGCGTACCCCAGGGTGCTGAGCTAAGTCAACTTTACATTTAAGATGGAAAGCGGAAAATTTACTTCTTTTTTTTTTATGAATGAGCTAACATACAGTATACAGTACATTGACTTCAAACATTAACATAAAATGAGTCCTAAAAGTAGTTTAAAACACTGGATCATTCAAATACAATTGGGACACAACATTAGGTACACCTGCACAATACACTAAATGTCACCTTCTATTGCTTATTGTGGTGGTTTGCTGTAGGGGACAACCACACTGAGTTTGTACCTGCAGCGCCTTGACCGTTGCCCACGGCGACCAAAGCACTGATGGACCTCTTCCTGCCATCTTTTGCCGTCATGTTGAAAACACTCTTCACCTGTGGCACAACAACAAACGATAAATAAGGACATTCAAAAATGTAAAAAGGCTTTACAACCACAAGGGGTCAGCACTGATAAACTACAAGGAAGAGACCTACAGTATAGGTATGACAACCAACCAATTTGACCAAGGCTAGAAAAGAGTTATTAGGCCACATCCATCTTATTTTTCCAAATTTTTTCGTGATTTTATGCTGTGGCCAACTTTACCAAAAACATTACTTTGACTCTCTCTTGTCTAATGTGATTCAAAGTTGTGTAGCAGACTTGCTTTCATTCAACCACATTGTCCTTGTTTGAGCAACACAACTTTCAAGGTTGAGCATTTCACTGACAAAAATAAAATCAGAAAATGCTAATTGAATAAACTCAAGCAAAGCAGCGGCGACTGGCAAGCTTGGTGGCCATGGACATCACCTCTCCATGTTCTTTGATTGCATCACACTTATTTATACTCCTTCCTCACCCATTCCCTTTTCTCCACCTCCCACCTCCTCCTCTTCTTTGCTGTCTGTATTCAGTAAACGCATGCTGGTGTCATCGTCCTTAGGAGTCCAGGCTTTTTATTCCAGCAAGCCTTTTTCATTTCATTAGGCTACAATGAATGTGCACACAAACACACACACACCCAGAAAAGCACTTGAGATGGTAACATAAAGTGCCATCTGGGGGAGTCTAATTCCTGCAGCAGGGCTCTTTATTTCTGGATGGCTGGAGAAGATGCATGAATGGAAAACACACACATAACCTAATTGTGTGTGTACTGAAAAAAGCAAGTAGAGGTACACACATCAAACGAGATTTGACTTCAAATCTCATTACCTCACTGTTGGATAATGAACGGCACTCACCTCAATGACACGAGAGTCGAAGTCTTCGTAGGTCTCTACAAAAAAAAATAAAAAATTAGCGCACACATATACGCAACAGTCCAGGCTAACCGAAAATTAGGGGTACTACAGACAGACAGACACACACACACAGACACACACACGATTGGAGTCGGTTCCAGCTGGGTGCACATCACATCCAGCGTGCAGGCCTCTTGTAGTTTTTTTTCCTCACTTTATTTTTACAACCTGCAAGTTCTTGTTAGCAGCAAGGGCGCCAGGGCGGTAAAAAAAAGGGGGGGGGGTAAAAAGTCCAAGCGAAAGGTGGCAACAGGCATCACTGCGCATATCTGAGTCGCATAAATGCTACAACAGCCATACAGTCAGAATATACAAAATCTCACAAATATACTGCACTAATGTATAATATTATGTAACATGACAAATATAGAAAAGTGTCTTATTTGTGCATGTATTTGCAACCTTGTTAGTAAATTGCTTTGTATAATATTATTTCCAATGATTAGATACATTCTAAATTATAATATTAATGCGTGTTTGACATTTAAAAAAAAACGTTTTTTATTGTTTTGTTTTTTTAAATGTCCATGAAAAATATGCAGAAAAAATCCATCAGGTTAAAAAGAGGGAACACAGATTTAATAAAATACATAAATATAATATTTTTTGAAACACATTAAAAAAATGCATGCATCCATTAAACAGTCAAAAAAGTCTGCACCAATTAAAAAAATGTATACGTTGTATGTAGAAAAAAAAATGTAGAACAAAAAAACATTGTCCCTAAAAAAGCAGGCAAAAAAGATAAAAACTTACAAAAATTTTTTTTTTACAAAAATTCAATACCAAGTCATAAATTGTATAAACAATGTATTTTGAAAAAATAATTATAGTAATGGGTGGCATTATAACCACATGCAACATGGCCGCATGACCCAATCAGACATGTGAATAAAGTAATTTGAGGAAAAGCATCAAAAACAACAATTAGCAACCAACGTTACCTCCATTGGGTCCCGGATCAGGGGCCCCCAGACTGATGCCCCCCCATGAGTTCCCTGTCCAGCCTCGTTCCCGCTTTATCTTCATCCTCTTCCTCTTCTCCCAGTCATCACGCTTACGCACTGCAAGGGAGGAAACAACAACACATTTTCAGAACATCATCAAAAGATCGTGTGTGCGCGTGCGTGTGTACATGTGCAGAAAACCGATGTGTGTGTCTTTTGCAATGTGTATAAAAGATTAAAGTACACTGTATGTGTGTGTTCGTGTGTACATGCCTAGTTCAGCTTGTACTTCCTGCTGCTCAGCCTGTTCTCTGCGGCTCATACTCTGCAAGGTGCCGTCTTTTAACACCGGCGCATTCAGACCGGGCCACATGAAGCCTCCGTGACCTATGCAGTCAAGTTAAAGACAAAACTGTCTTTTAAAGTGAACTCATGAACACTTCAGAGATCCAAAGTTCATTACCCTCACCTTCTCCAATGGCCTGGCCTCGGTTCAGATCACGCCTCAGCTTGCGTTTGGTTCTCTTCCCTCTGCCCTTCCTGGCGCCGGCCCCTGACTCGGCCAGCACGCCTTTCCAAAGCTCTTCGGCCGTCACTGGGCACAAACACGCCCTCAACATTTATTAGTTTCCCTGATCTATTCTCAACCCTATTGAGAATATTTATAGCATAGTAAGTTTAAAAAAATAATAAGTATAATATCAATAAAACGATCATGAACTGCATTTACAGGTATTTTAAAGTGGCTTTTTTGTGCTCCCATTAACAGAGATTGGAAGTAACGAAGTATTTGTATTTCGTTACTTCCCACTGTACTTGAGTAATTTTTTCTAGTACTTTGTAATTCACGGTGTAGTTATTTTTTTAAGAATACTTTTATACAATACATTTTCTAAACAGAGGGTCGTTACGCGTTACTTTTCTTTTACATGCATAACAATGATTAAAAAGAGAAGCGCAAAGCTGCTGTCAATGTTCCTGGCTCAGCCAATCATATGAAGCGTTACACACGGTCCCGGACATCCCCGCTTGTGATAGGCTCTATCTCAACCTATGAGATGACGCGATGGAAAGTGTCGAAGTTGAAATGAGATTGAAACTGTCAACATTATGGACTCCACTCAGAAGGAGCTAGCAAGTCGGCTGGCTGTCTACTCAGTCCGCCCAACCATGGCCTTACCTGCGGAAAATGCTCACCTTGGTCGACTATTAACAAGTTTAAATTTTTTTTTTGAAGAAGAAGAACAAGTATGTGCTTTGAGGACCCTCTTTTTCATTTATCACTCAGTTCCTTAAACCCCAATATTAGATTTGGCAGAGGCATCTTTCGTTGAATTACAGTTATAATTCTTTAATTAAAAAAACCCCTCCTGTAAAGATCATTAAGCATATAATTTATACATGTATTTAAGTCAAGTTGTAAAATGTCTGAAGTCCTCTTGTTTATGTTTAACAAATTTAAAACACCATAAATCATGCTGTTGAAGTATTGTCTCAAATGTTCTCAAATTTTGATACTGTAAATGTATAGCCGAGAAACGTTTCTTGGGAAGAGCATTATGGTGGTCTAGCGGCTTCAAAAGTCTTGGCCTATCAGCTATCCAGCTAATATAGCATTAAATGCTATATTAGCATTAAATGCTATATTAGCGTAATAAACCAGCTTGGTTCCATTTGTTTGCTGTCAGATTCCATGAAGCACTTGAGATATTTTTTTAACTTCTTAACTTTTAAAAGGCATTTTTGGTTGATGCAGTGAAAACTTAATTAATTTCCTTTGCATGTTTAAACCAAGGGCACCATCTAGAGGAGTAAAAAAAATGCTGCAAGCAAGGGCTTCATGAGGCGATTTAGTCAGTTTTAAGGGTTTGTTCAGTGATGGTCTTTTAAATTGAATGGTCTTCAAATTATTATTATAAGGACATTTTAGTCGCGTGTACTTTTTCCACTTTTACTTGAGTAATTATTTAAATGAGTACTTTTACCAAAGTATTTTTTAATGCAAGTAAATGCACTTTTAATCAAGTACAGAATGTCAGTACTTTTCCCATCTCTGCCCATTAAGAACAATACATTTTAAAAAGTAAAACAAAACAAAATACTTTGTAAACAAAAACAAGTGTCTCGCAGCGCTCATTGAAAAAGAAAAACTATTTGAAAATCTATACATATAACGGCATTCACATTAATGCAGATCATTTTTAAATTACTCTACAGTGGCATCAAAATAAATCAACAGCCATTAGATACAATGCATATTCGCTTAATAAGATATGTTAAAAAAAATCTTCCCCAAACTTAATGATAATGATAAGCACCAGAGTATTCCCTAATAATTTGGACTACAGCATTAGGCTGGAGTGGTGTACTGTTTATTTACTCAACTATACTGTAGATGGTGCATGCATCTATAGTGGCTACGGGAGATCTTTATGAACGTGCAATACAAGATCATCATTAATAGTCCGCAATGTACTTGTTTACTAATCATACAGCAAGACAAGACACTTTCATGTAAGATAATAAATTGCTTCCGTTGGTGCTACCGTTTTGGTTAGCAACACAATTTAAATGGACTCTGCAGGTATCTGTTCATCCTGGATTCCTGATGTTAGCATTTGTCCTTACGCTTGTTGAAGAAGCTGCCGTGTCTGCTTGGCTGCCAACACGCCATGGGCACAAGAGGAGGTGCGGGGGTCGCTCGACTGAGCAGCTGTGATCCATGGAAAGCGCCCCCGACAGCGCGAAGGGGATTTGCACCTGAGGAGAATACGCAGCCGTGATTAGACAAATACAGACAGTCAGTGTTTGTGCAAGTGTGCGATTTTCCACTACATTATTTACGTTAAAATGACAAGAACAAACAGAGACAGACGCCTTAATAATAAGTACAACCATACGGTCAAGTCGCCGTCCTGACCGACAAACTATGCAGGATTTGTCTCGGTAGAAAAACAGATGTCACATTTGGAATCACAAACACAGGCATAAAACATAAAAACACAATAAACGGCCTTTAAATACTCCAAAAAATAAGCTAAACGAGAAAAGCCTCACCTCCAACAGCGATACGGAGGGTACAACACACGCGAACGGCCGCCGCCATGTTGAATTTCTGACGGGTCCTCCAAGGCAGAAACGAGGTGGCTGAGCTCCGCCTGTTCAAAAATCGGCAAACAACTGCGTACCTGTTTGAATTACTGTATTTTTATTTTTCATTATTTACTAATAGTATTGCAATACTCAATTATTGTAAAGTTTATTACTACACCACTTATTTACAATTCATTGCATCATGTATTTATTTTTTATTTTTTTATAAAATAATAACATAGAATTTCTCTCTCTCTCTCTCTCTCTCTCTCTCTCTCTCTCTCTCTCTATTTATTTATTCATTTAATTTACTTTTACGTTTATGTTTTGGTGATATGTTAAGTATTATTTTTTTAATTAATTTAATACATGCAATTTTAATGGCAGCCATTCCAGGTTCTATCCTGACCAAGTCAGCTTGGGCAAACTTCAGTTCAGCCGCAACCCAAGTGAGGATAAGTATAGAAAACATACAATAATGAATGGCAACCGGAATGGCATGCACTTGGACCTGCACCTTTTAGTTATTCATTATTTGAGTATGAAAACCTGGAGATTTTTTATTTTTATTTTTAGAATTTTTCAGTAAGGCTTCTGTCATGATTGATTGCATATTCAAGACCCCGCAGAGCCTCATTTCCCCCCTTTGGCATCAATTATCCCATCAAGAGACAAGGAACAATAAGAACGTGCAGAATAAATTGAAGTCATCGAGGGGGATGGCATTAAGGGAAATTGTTGTTAAACTTCTGCTACCAAAATGCTGCAAATGAACAAATCTCTGTAGCTCGGGTTTCATGCCATGTATTGATTAGAGCACATGACAAAATGATCATTTCAAATGTGCCCAAGTGGTGCGTGCTAGCCGTGTTAGCTTCCAGCGCTACACAGGCCATCTTATGGCTATTTCTGGTCAGATGGATGCTAACTTGAGTCATTACACAACAATAGCGCCTTAGATCGTGGATCAATATTCTTCCACTTCCATCCTGAATAACGACAAAAGTCATTTTCATTAATCCAAGCTTAAATGCAACTGCCATTGACTTTCCACTTCAGGCCAAACGGGAAATCTTTGTAAGCATTTAGCAGCGGGCTAACGGTCGATTTAAAGTTTCTACTTTCGGGATGATATCATTATGTATTTTTGGTACAAGTGTGTCTCACACTGTATCTTCTTTATTGTGAGTGAATTATTGTGTCATGTTATCGTTCCCTATAGCTTCGAAATGTACCGTGTACAAACAGGCCAACAGGCACTGAAAGCTTGACTTGTGATGTCACATTGTATAAACACAAATAATTAACTGCAAGGCATTATTTGTCTGTCTTGACTGTATTTATAACATCGAATATATTTGAAAATGTTCAGTCCAAAAAAATACAATGGTAAATAATTTGAAGGATTTCATGTGAAGAAAGGCATCAATCTTCTGTATTTAGTAGCAACCATCAGGGTATATAAAAAGTCTACACATCCCTGTTCAAATGCTAAAAGAGTTATTTAACGTTTTCTTTTTAACGTTTTCTTTTTTCTCAAAAAAACAGTTGTCCTAGGCTTTTCATAATAATTTCTTTTGAAACAACAAATTGCAGATTTGCAATAAGAATCAACCAATATGGAAGAAAATAAAACAAATCCATCAAACCTCCATTTTACAATCCTTGTAGAACGTTACTGCTGTGAAATGACGCTCCCCCCCAATAATAATAACAATGCATTGGATTTATATAGCGCTTTCCTTGACACTCAAAGACGCTTTACAATGGAATGGATACATTACTTACTCACACATTCCCACGGTGGTGCCGGTAAGCTACTTAAGTAGCCACAGCACACAGTGTGCGCCTATGGCCCCTGACCACCACCAAACATTCACACCTTCCATACACCAGTGTGAGTAGCATTGCCCAAGAAAACAACGACACATGACTTGGGGAGAGCGGGGATTGAACAGCCAACCTTCTGGTTACTGAACGACCGTCTCTACAGCCTGAGCCAAGGCCGCCAACAACCACGCATCCCAACACTTTTGTCCACATAGTAGAGTATAAGCCACAAGTTGTACACTATCTGCGCATGTTTTAATGTCAGCTTTGGCCTGAAGTCCAAAGCACATGAAGTCAGAGATGGTGGCCTTTGTTTGCTCTCAAGCGGCCTAACTTTAATTCTCTTTGACGTTCGGCTACTACACGCTTGTTGGCTTGGGGGCAATGAGCATGTACGCCGCTATTAATATGAGCTCATCGCCCGTGGTGGTTGTCGTCTATGCTAATGTCAGACACACCAGCAATTTTCTCGTCACCTCTAATATCGATTTATGATGGTCCTGTATGCAACTATAGCTGACATCAATGGCAGTGGCCTGCTAAATGCTGTAGATGGCAGCGGGTTCTCCTTTGTTTAGATATTCATTTATAATAAAGAGTAGTGCTTAATCTGCATAAAATGCTTCATAATGTTTTAGGCTGCTGTTTTGGGAATACAATTCTTAAAAGTAAAAGAAAGGTAAAAGTTAAAATTAAGAATAAAAATAAAAATAAAAATGACCAAATTGCTTAAAATTTATAATTTCGCTTAAAATAATATATAAATTGTGAAAATGTAAATATTAAACAACAAAATAAAAAATAAATAAATCATTTACATTTTAAATAGAAATTAAAGATAGACAAATGTATAACTACAAATTAAAATAAATAAAATTAAGAATGGAAATTAAAAATATGATACAAAATTAAAATGAACAAATAATTAAAAAAAATATTTAAATGAAAGTAAAAACTCATATACAAATGTAAATATTTTAAAAATCAATAAAAAAAATATAGTAAAAATAAAAATATATACTCGATAAAAAAACATTGTTTATATTACAATGTTTATAAATACTGTAATGCAAAAATCAAAATGAAAAAATGAAAAAAGGTAAAAACAAAACAAAACCTCATTTTCACTTGGGCTTTTTTTCCTTTGCGTTTTTTTCCCTGTGACACCACAGAAGGAAAAAGTCGTGTAACAATAACCACAGAGCAATAAAAGGAATAACTGTGAAATAGGGATGTCGGCAAGTCTCGCAACTCTTTGTTTGTCTGTTATTTTTTTCGTTGGCATTTTTTAATAAAACTTTTTTTTTTGTGATGCCACTACCGAAGTGTAATGAAAACCAATGCTTTAGCAGTAAGAAAAATAACAAACAATTCCAACAGAGTCAACATGAAAGTGGCGCTGTTAACACACAGAAAAAGTCAATAAAGGAGAGAGTGAAAGGCCAGACGAAAGAGCACGAGAGCTGCATAGTCCCCAAAAAATCAATAAGTCATTTTGCAGACAAACATCTTCAAACATGACACAAGTGTCCAAGTGTATGCTTCAAGATGGATTAATTGCTGCTTAGCTTCATGACTTTCCTGCTTGATGAGAATGTGTTGATGAATCATACAAAGTGGACATTTCGCACAACCACAGTCCGTCAGACTCTTTCACACACAGATCCTGCAAAATGGCCTGCATTGGTTGCTGGGACAATTTCTTTCAATGCTTTTAATGTGGGAGAATAGAGTTAAAACTGTTTTTACAAAGCGATCTTGCAAAATCGCCAGATAACCCAGCAAAGGCAGGATTTCATCATAACTGATATTACTGATGACATTTTATGACACAATAGCCTTCAATAACAAGCCAGAAGCCACATGCTGCTTCACCATGTCTTGATACAAACACCTGTGATTTCCATTCCAGTCAGACAGCTTGATTCCCATTCGTTAGCCTTTCAAAGCAATAGTGTTTGAGGAAATACATAATGCTCCACTCCCCGTGAGACTAAAAACAATCAGTGCACAGATGAAAACATCATACAAGGACTTTTAGCTGTGGGCTAAACAACACAGACAATAGCCATGAATCATTGACGTCATTCACAGAAATACAATACACGCGTGGGAGCCATGTTATTATCAGCTTGTCAGCAGATTGATGAGTGGAGCTGTTTGTGAGCGCCATAGTATGTGCGACTTTTTTACACAAGGAGCAGCTAGACAAACAATAAGCATTACAACATGTCAATAATTTTAGATACACCTTTTGAATAATATCATAACAGGTTTAGCGCCTATAGAGTACAAGTACATGTCAATAAAATGATATTCTTTGCTTTTATACTTGGCATAAAATCAATCTTGTAACATGTTTTCTGGGTAAAATTTCAACTTTCCAAACTTAACCTATAAAAAAATTCGCACAAAAATAGGACATTTTTTTCAACTCATGTCTCATAAAATTATTTTAATTATCAAAAAATTATCTAATTAAATAATTAACTGTGTAACATTATGAGATATTCTCGTTTAAATTAGACTCTTTTTTTTTATTTTATTAAGATTACTCCAACCCACTTAGCATCGTTAGCCAGTCATCCATTCAGCATGAATGATATTTTTATCATTTCATTCATTCATTTGGTCTTACCTAGGGATGCACCAATTCCATTGGTATTTGTAATTGTATATATATATTTTTTACTTTATAATGTTATTACATATTTTATAAAAAAAAAAATGTTTAAAAAAATCCTTGTGTTAGTGGTATCTGTGTCATAGTAACGTAGTATTTTAATGGGCAGTATTGGCATCCCTATTTACAACCAATAATTGTCAATCTTGCATTCATTCATTTAGTCCTTACTTGTCCTGCATTCAGTGAGTCATTTTTGGGTGCGGTCACTGTCCTTCATTCATTCAATCTTCCGGCATATTTAATTTATTGAATCATACACCTTCCACTTGGCTTCCTGCCTCGAACCCCTTCAGAGGTCGTGGGCATAATAACTGTGTGTGTGTGTGTGTGTGTGTGTGCGTGCATATATGTGTGTGTTTTAGCGTGTGCATGGTCTTGTTTTTGTTACATAGTGGGGCCAACATTCCGAGATTTCACAGAGTTGTGGCCTCATCCATGTGGGGCCATTTTGCTGGGCCCCACAAGTTTAGACCTCTTTTTGAGGGTCAAGACTTGGCTTTAGAGTTTAGGTTTGAATTGAGTTATGGTTGAGGTTAGGGTAAGAAATGGGGGTAGGCAATCATTTTTGATGGTTGGAGTTAGGGGAAGGGGCTAGGAAATGCATCATGTCAATGAGATGTCCCCACGATGATACAAAGAAAGTGTGTTTGAGTGCTTGTGTGAGTATCATGTGTGTGTGCGCGCCACCCTCTAAATCAATGTCATAGCTGATTGCGTGTACGTGCAGTGGCGCGTGCTTCTGAGAGCCATAAAAGCAGGCCAGGAGATCATCTATGTGCCATCGCATGAACAAACAGATCATATGCAGGAGCTGTAAAAGTCTACACATCCCTTTTCAAATGTCAGTTTTTGTGACGTAAAAATGACAATTCTTTGGAAAAATAAAGAAAATATTTAAGCATTTTGTGCCATGCTTTTCACTTTTTTTCCCACCATTTTAGGATTCATTAATTAATTTATTAATCTTGCATTATCATTTTCCGCCCTTTTACCATCCATCCATCATTATTCATTTTTTTATATTGCATCATCATTCAACATTAGTTCATTCATCCTCATCCACCTTTCCAACTCATTATTCATTAAGCAACAACAATTTAACAAATACAAAAATTCACCAATATGCAAACACAAACACCCTTCTTCATTGAAAATACATGTATGTGTATCTAAATGCAGTACATGCAAAGAACGACACATTTCATTTGAACACACACACACAAAGTACACAGATAAACATTTCTATGCGCATACGTATATGCTGAATGTATGTATGCAGGCAGTTTTAATCCATCAGTTAAGTCGATGTGACAGTTCCATTTCCTTGCAGACGCACAAGCTGATTTGGTTTCAGAGGAATTCTAAGCAGGCAAAATTTGTCAAGTCTACACGCTACACGCGCACATATGGCTAATGGCTAACTGCTAACGGCTACAGCAGTAGCTCTAGTACTGACTTTAGAAAGTAGCCTGGTTATTGTTGACATTTAACTGTTTCAATTTATATTTAACTGTTTCAATTTATATTTTAACTGTTTCAATTTATATTTTAACAGTTTTGAATTTAGTTATACATGTGTAGAAATACATATTACTATGTTAACTCAGTCACCAGATGTAGGAGAGGATGTGATAATGATTTCTTTGATCTCATCTCTGTTTGAAGTCTCTCTGTTGCCGGAACAACAGAGGGGGCTAAAAGTTTCTGTTGACTTATCGGGAGGATGTTAAAGTACTGAGCGCTTCTGCTCCTCAGGTCGTCCTGTCGTAAAATTTAATAGGGTCCAGAATCTGTCTACATCAAAGACTCTGGTCGGGAAGTCCTGTTTTGTGTCACAACTCTGCTAAAGGTTCAAAGGAGAGCGGAGGCGGGTCTCAATGTAAGAACTTGTTGTATAAAGATGCTACAGATTCGAAATCCAGGACACACTGGAGCTGATCACGATTTTTAGTGAAGCTGTCTGTGTCTTTTAAAAGCTTTTAAAATAAAAACTTGCAAGGAACTTCTTCATCGATCTCATTTATGATTTATTTGAACACGCAATAGATTACAAAATCCAAGTAATCTATCAAAATGGTGACCCCGACGATTTTTTGACGATTTCCAGCTGTGACGTTGATGGACGGATGGAATTTCTGGCGCCATATTAATTGAACGGTAAGTGGAGACATTTATCCACGTAGAGAAATTCTGTCTGTTTGGGATCGCTACAGCTGGTATTCGTCTTCTGAATTGGCTAAATTGTATATGAGATCTGAGTGAACAAGTATTAGTGGAGTTTGAAGTCGTTTTTTGGTTACAGAGGGACGCGAGTTCCTTGATTTTGGATTTTCCTACGACATTTGAACTAGACGTACGTGGTGACGGTCTTGTTTACGGAGGTACCATCACGTTGGATTGAGCGCTGCTGTAACTGAGACAGCATTAAGAGGACAGGTTGAAGTGAGCGGCTATGTTTGTTTTTGTTGTTTTTGTTGTGTTTAGCCGCTCGCGAAGCAATTGGTAGATCTAGATATGAATTATTATTCGACGAAGCCACAGTGTATTTTATTAAGTGAGATCCGTGCACTTCGGAGATATTTTGTGTTCGTCTGTGGTTATTTTTTATTTTTTGGAGGAGTGATGTGCAACGTTGCTGAATAAATTTGACCTGTTGAATTGTGATACCATAAGGGGGATGGGCAGAATTGGCTCAGGTCTTTGCAGAGAGAGGTGATAGGTCAGATTTTGACCGCGGGGATGTGCGTGCGCTTTTGACCCACGCCTGTCCTCTCTCTCAACTCGAAGTGTTGATGACTAATTCAGGACTGCCATCTTTAATGGATGGTGAAGCACTGTCACGTGATAATTATTTGACACTCTTTGAGGTCCTTGATGAAATGTTCGCAATCCCGGAAATTGTTATTTCTGATTTGGTGTTCGCTCCAAAAATTGATGAAGAAGCTGCCACATTTATTGATCGTGCGCTTGTAGAATTTTCGTTAAAAACTGGACACTTGCCAACTGACTCTGCACTATATTCACAAGTTTTCAGAGCAGCTGTGCTGAAAGGCTTCCTTAGATTGATTATTCAGGCCATGGACTCAAATCCGGATTTGCCCGGAGCAGAACATTCTAGATGGTTAGCCCATCTTAAACATCATTTGAGGAGGTATGCAAAAGATATTGAATCAAAAACTGAAAAACAAAAGAATGCTGAATTACAATTAGCCATTATGCAATTGCAAACTTTAAAGAAAAAAGAGGAGGATCTTGTTCTTCCGGCTTCTACTGATATGTCATCACCTAATAATGTTGTGGGAGATTGTGTTATGTTTCAGTCAGTTCCATTTGTTGGTCGAGATTACTGCTTCAACTGTGGTCAACCTGGCCACTGGGCAAATACCTGCCATCTGCACTCACGTGGCAGAAGCCGGCGGCAACTAAGAGGGCGCGGCTACTTCCCACAGAGGGGACGTGGCTCACAGAACTTTCCCACACGCAGAATGTCATCACAACCGCCAGTGCCGAATCAGCAGTTCCTGCCGCCACCTGGTGGACAGTTTCCGCAATGACTGGGCCCTGAATTCACATCCAAAGGCCTCCAGGAACCGATGATTGAGGTGGAGGTAGGAGGAACTTCCTTGTCATTTATGGTGGATACTGGAGCTCGTCACTCTACCATTAAGACATTGCCGTCTGACTGTACGCTCACCACGAATGGCATTTCGCTGGTTGGATTCAAGGGAGAACAAACTATTCTGAATTTCACAGCCCATATAAACACGCGATGCTTCACACAGACTTTTTTACATGAGTTTGTATTTGCGCCGAACTGTCCCGTGAATCTTATGGGAAGGGATATTCTCATAAAAACTGCACCATTGATCCAGTGCGGGTCGGACGGACTCACGCTTCAATTCCCAGATGGACATTCATACTACTGCGCTGCTACCTCTGCCTCCAACTTCTGCCCCCAGTTCCCAGTGGTGCCTCAATACGCTATGACATGCGCTCCGGCTGACATCTACTGGGCAAGGATTGACACTGATTCCTCCGGCTGGAGGGATGCTGAAAAGTTTTGGACAGAGTGGTCTCCTTGGGTTCGTAATCTCCGATCATATGATATGGTATCTGACTGCTTGCATTGCACTATTTTTTTATGACAGATGTGGTGATGAGATATACAGTGAAGCCTTCCGTACGGTTGTTGGCAACACATGGGAGTTGCGTGTAGGTGATCTGTTCGCAGGTAGGCCCGGTGTCGCGTTTTCTGTAAGTCTCACTGAAGAACAATCTAAGTGGAATGAGATGGCAGAACCACCTGATGAATCTGTAATGGCATGTCATCCTCATGTTTCATTGATGGTCTCATCCCAGCACACGGCGAAAGATTTGGGTCCATTTGTCCTGGCGTGCACAAAAGCAACTGATTGGCAACACTCTATACACCCAGATTTATTATAGTCCAAATCTCTTGATGCCTATTGGATTAAATCTGATTTATTTGCTTCCATGTCTGTTTTAGAAAATCAACTTTTGGATCAACATCATGGGAGGGAGACATCTGACAGCGACCTTGCTTGTGACATGCTAAAAACCTTGCCTGCTAAACTGTGGTCTGATGACCCGACTGATGTAGGCTTGTGTAAAGTTACTCCAGTAACTTTTGAATTAAAACCCGAATCCGTTTGGGTGCCGCAATACCATATGAAGCCAGACGGACGTCTTGGCATCTCGGCGACAATTAATGGTTTGCTGAAAGCGGGTGTTCTTTGTAAAATTGATAAGTCGAGCTACAATACTCCCATTCTCCCGGTAGAAAAGAAAAATACTGGTAAATTTCACATGGTGCATGATCTCAGAGCTGTTAATGCTAAAGTGTTGACACCTGCACTGCCGGTGCCAAATCCGCATTCTGCGCTGTCACAAATTACTCTGTTGCATACGCATTTTACCTGCATTGATCTTGCAAATGCATTTTTTTGCATCCCTCTTGAAGTGTCTATGCAAAAGTATTTTGCATTTACATGGAATAATGAGTGTTACTCATATACCCGATTGCCACAAGGGTTTGTGTTATCTCTTGGTGTTTTTAATGCTTCCCTTCGACAGCTGCTATCACCTCTCCAACTTCCTACTGATGTTCTTTTGGTGCAGAATGTGGATGATCTACTGCTAGCTGCACCGTCCGAGGAGTCCTGCCTTCAAGCTACACAGCTCCTTTTGAGCCACCTGGCTTTGGTGGCCCTGAAGTGCTCCAAAGACAAACTCCAAATTGCCCGACCTCAGGTGTCTTTTTTGGGAAGGCTTATTTCAAAGCATGGAACAGGTATTTCTCCGTCACACAAAGATGGCATCTTGCACCATCCCAAACCGACAAATGTGAAACAGATTTTTGCTTTTTTGGGCTTGTGCAACTATTCCCGACATCATATTCCGGATTTTGCGGAACTGACTCATTCTCTCAGACAGTTAGTGAATGAAAAAGGAATGAGAAACCTGTCACATGTTCTTGATTGGACTCATGATGCTGAGACCTCTTTTGTTATGCTAAAACAGTTTTTGTCATCAGCCGCGGCTCTTGTCGTTCCTGATTACACTAAGATGTTTTTCCTTGATGTTTCTGAGAAGTCATCGAGCGTGTCGGCTGTTCTTTTTCAAAAGAGGGAGAATGGTAATAGACATGTTTGTCTTTATGCATCAACACCTCTTGAAAAATATGAACAGCGTCACCATGTGTGCGCAGCTTTTGCTTCAGCACTTGCGCGCTTGATAAAAAAACCCCATCTCATATCATTTTACATCATCCGTTGACAGTACGTACATCACATAGTACAGTGCAGTACGTAACCAGCCAAGCATTTACTATGACAGGGGGACGACAGAGAAAGATTGAATCAGTCTTGACACAACCTCACATTTTGTTTATACACGAGGGGATAAATATGGCAGACAGCATGCTAGAGGGACAATCCCACTGCTGCACTAAGTGAATTCTAGGAGATAACTCACTGAGAAAAGATCTTTATGACATCCCATTAAACGATCCAGACTTGACGTTATTCACAGACAGCTGTTGTTTCAAGGGTAATAAAGGACTACAATCAGATTTTGCTGTAACACAGATGACTGGAACAACTTTTGACCTAAAAGTGTCAGAGAGACTTACAGGGCCTCAGTCAGCTCAACGAGCAGAGATAGTGGCTGTGACAACTGCATTGAAATTAGCAAAAGATAAGACTGTGAACATTTACACTGACTCCGCGTATGCACATGTAGTTGTGCATACAGCCATCAAAGAATGGCAAAGAAATGACTTCATGACTGCTTCAGGGACACCTATCAAACACCATCAAGACATTTTTGATTTGAAAGACACCTTGCTAGTGCCCAAAGCAGTAGCTGTGATAAAATGCAAGGGACATTCAAAAAATAATGATTTTGTCTCAGTAGGAAATGATTCCGCAGACAAGGCCGCAAAACAGGCAGCGGGCTACAACCCAACACTTCAATAGATGGTGAGCGAAGGTGAATTGGGAGACGGAGAAGAAATAACTTCTGAAACAATCAAACTGTGGCAGCGGAAAGCCAGTCCGGAGGAAAAAAGTGTTTGGATATCAAGAGGTGCTCAACAGGATGGGGAAGGTATATGGCGGAGAAAAGGTAAATATATCCCATCACAGAAACAATTAAAAATTCTAATTTCTGAAGCCCATGGAATAGGCCATGTTGGTGTAGACCATGGGTGGCCAAATTCGGTCCTCGAGAGCCACTATCCAGCCAGTTTTCCATGTCTTCCTCCTTCAGCGCAGCTGATTCTAATGATCAGCTCATCAGCAAGCTTTGCAGAAGCCTGACAACGATCCTGATCATGAATCAGGTGTGTTAGTGGAGAAAAATATGGAAAACAGGCTGGATAGTGGCTCTCGAGGACCGAACTTGGCCACCCCTGGTGTAGACGAAACACCAAGACGACTAAGCAACTGGTCACATCCTGACATGAGGCAAATTGTCAAAAGTGAACTACAGGATTGCACTGTTTGTAATAAATTCAACAGTATGCCTACATCTAAACCTCCTCCTGGCACTCACGATCCAGAAGTGACTGCTCCGGGACAAGTAATTTCAATGAATTTTACTGACATGTTAAAGCCAGTGGAAGGTTACCGATATTTATTGGTAATAGTAGATTCGTTTTCCGGATGGCCGGAGGCATATCACTGCAAATCTGAAACAGCAGAAGTCGTGGTGAAACATTTGATTAATCATTACATACCATCACATGGGTTTCCCAGAAAAAAATAGATCAGACAATGGAACCCATTTCAGAAACAAACATCTACAGGAAGTGGAAAAGGCATTGGGGCTAAAACATACGTTTGGTTCTGTATGTATCCTCAATCTCAAGGACAAGTTGAACGAGTGAATAGAAATATTAAAGAAAAATTGGCTAAAGCACTGGCCTCATCAAAATTTAACTGGCTACAAGCTCTTCCTATTGCATTAATGAATGTACGAATGTCATTAAATTCGGCTAAAGGCTGGACTCCGTTTGAAGGTCACACGAACAGACCATTTCCGGCTCCTAATGTTCCGCTGGGAGAGTCGCAAATTGCAAGACCTCCAGTACTTAAACAGATAGTATCTACATTCTCCAAGCTAACAAATAAACAACCAGATGTTTCTTCAGAAATAAATAATTGTGAATATGTGTGGTTAAAAGTCACTAAACGAAAATGGTCTGCTTATAGGTGGACTGGACCGTACAGAATCACAGAGAGGACTTCTTGTGCCGTTCGATTGCTTAACAAAGGCGACACCTGGTTTCACCTGTCTTCCACGAGACCCGCTGGTTCTAGTTCGACGCCTCCACCAGGGGGAGCCATCTGACAGATTCAACTGGAGAACAACGCCTGCTCCCAGTATCCAGCTGCCTGTTTGAGGAGGATGCTGTTCGAGGAGATTGATGTCAAGTGCTTTTTCGAAGCATTATTCCACAATTGAGTCACATTTTGGGAAGATAATCCCAGTGACCAATCCTTGGATCTCTGGCAGTTGCCCAGGGTTCTGAAAGAAGCTGACAACGCCCCTTAAAAAAACAACAACTGACAAACGCCCTTGTCATTTAAAGAACACATCACGAGATGGCTTCGAAGAGGGAACACGCCACCAGCTGCTTCATTGCGACAATTGATTGTTATGTCATTCTGGTACTTTTGGAAGCCTTAGATGCAAATTTTAATGTAACTACAACACATCATGTTAACCCTCACATTTATTATGCCCCTTCCACTGAATTTTTTTTACTGAATCAAACTGTTCTTTAATGCCATATGACTGCTAAATTACCCCCTCTCCTGCTACACTTATTTCTAAACTCCCCACACAATCATTGCTTAAATGTTGCGCCAGTCGTTTCCGACAGCCGAAGAAGATCCCGCGGGAATTTTTCTCTAAAAATTGTTTTTTTTAAGGTTTAAATGTCTGTTTTGCACTCTTTCGAGTTCAATTGATGGATTGCTGACATTTAACTGTTTCAATTTATATTTAACTGTTTCAATTTGTATTTTAACTGTTTCAATTTATATTTCAACTGTTTTGAATTTAGTTATATATGTGTAGAAATAGATATTACTATGTTAACTCAGTCACCAGATGTAGGAGAGGATGTGATAATGATTTCTTTGATCTCATCTCTGTTTGAAGTCTCTCTGTTCTGAAGACATTTAATATTTTCAATTTGATGTTTTACTGTTTTTGAATTTACTTATAGGCATATCAATGTGATATAATCATGAGTGTTTAATAGAATACAGTGGAATAATGATTTTGTGAACTTTATTTTATCCTCTCACCCTCAAAGCTATTGAAGATAGGAATGTGCATGATGTTATTTATAGCCTTTTGGCATTGGAGTCTAAAAGTCTGGGGTTAGATCCTAATTGCATTTTTCCCCCAGTCAAGAAGGGGAACTGTATGTAAATGTCTGTTTACTAATAAGATTACACCTTTGTCCAACCTGGAATCAACATGTCTGTATGTAAACGTCTGCTTGCTAATAACATCACACATTTGTTCAATCTAGGAGATGACATGTCTGCCCTTTGTTCAATCAAGAGCCGGGAAGAGGAACCTTTTATCTTTTGAGTATAAATGAGTCGATGTTCTGTAAATTGTCACACACTTGGGGTCATCACGTTGCATTCTGATGTAGTATCCTGACTGTGTCTTTAGAGGCCTCTAAATAAATTCTTGCAAGAAAACTTCTTCATCAGATCCTGAATACAATTATTTGGACACGCAAAGATTACACTTAATATAGTAATCAAAATATTCCTTCAGTTCCCGGAACAACAGAGGGGGCTAAAAGTTTCTGTTGACTTATCGGGAGGATGTTAAAGTACTGAGCGCTTCTGCTCCTCAGGTCGTCCTGTTTTAAAATTTAATAGGGTCCAGAATCTGTCTACATCAAAGACTCTGGTCGGGAAGTCCTGTTTTGTGTCACAACTCTGCTAAAGGTTAAAAGGAGAGTGGAAGCGGGTCTCAATATAAGAACTTGTATAAAGATGCTACAGATTCGAAATCCAGGACACATTGGAGCTGATTACCATTTTTATTGAAGCTGTCTGTGTCTTTTAAAATAAAAACTTGCAAGGAACTTCTTCATCGATCTCATTTATGATTTATTTGAACACGCAATAGATTACAAAATGAAAGTAATCTATCATTATCTTAGCTAACTAGTTTAGCATCAGAAGTGTGGTGAAATAAAAAAAACAACAACACTTGTTTTTTGTCTAAGGTGCCTTTTTCAAAATGTGCAAAGTGGCACTCACTTATTAAACGCTCACTAAGTCGTGAGTGTTCTTGACGTAAAAAATAAAATAAAATTCAGAAAGTCAGGAATTACTGTATTTTTTTGACACCAAATGCATCAAGAATGTTCTTCCCTCACTTCTCCCGCCTTCTTTCAGGCTTCACCTCTTCCTAATCACTCCATCATTCATACTCTGCTCATCCTTCTTTTTTCCTCTATTCTTTGCTCATTTTTTGATAGTCTATCCATCTTGTGTGCCACCTGCCTTGGTCACCGCTGTAAGAGCTGTACCAAATATTTTGACTCCTTTTACTAATAAACATGAAAGTCCTCTTTCCAAGTCTTCAACTAGCTGAACTTTTTGGATGTTTTAGAAACATAATGGCACATCTTTGTCAACATTAGAGACAATTGAGTAATCAATTAACCGAATGTAGCCTGCCTATTTTTGTGAACATCAAACTTTATCGTTACCTAATGTATCAAAGAGGACTTAGAGCTTTCAGTGAACCCAATTAATGTTTTTGTAAATATCAAAGACTTATATTTCAGCGAAACTAAAATGCATGTTCTTGTAAATAACAAAGAAGTCAATTTCAAGCCGTCAACTAGCCTAACCTGTGTATTCTTTTGAATCTCAAAGATACTTTCTTCGTTGTGTTTTTTAAACGTCAGACAATTTTGTCTTTAATTAGCCTATGTACATTTAATCAACCACAAAGTAAAATTAGAGTATTCATATAACTAAATGGATGTTTTTGTAAACAATGTACGACAATTTAGTCTTCACAGAACCAAACAGGTGTATTTTGCCTAAGCAATTTGATAAACAGCAAAGACCATTCAATGACAGTTAAAATAATGGTGGTGGTGGGGGTTGTGTAATAAATAAATGCATACAGCAAAACCCAGGAAGACGTTTCATCTCCCATGTTGCAAGGGCATGCCGAATTGCTGTCAGTCCAGCTTTGGCTTCCACTGCTCGGGCCGCTGCCCTG
Organism: Vanacampus margaritifer; assembly: GCF_051991255.1. NCBI lineage: Eukaryota > Metazoa > Chordata > Actinopteri > Syngnathiformes > Syngnathidae > Vanacampus > Vanacampus margaritifer. Next base: position 21,549,446 of record NC_135443.1, on the reverse strand, counting down.
TCAGTAGAGCTTATCCTGATCAATGGGAGTGTGCAGGAGAGAAAGAGAGAGACAGAGAGAGAGAGAGAGCGAGAGAGAGAGAGAGAGAGAGAGAGAGAGAGAGAGAGAGAGGGAGAGAGCGAGAATCGACACACGAAGGAGCAATATTCATTAAAGAGAGCTGCGTCACTCTCGCCGCCAGGGGGCACTGTCAGCTGACAGGCGGCTTTACATTGGGCGCTTATGTAACAAGAAACTGCTACCGCTACCAAAACGCCAAATACATGCACACATTCTGCATAATGTATATCAATTCATGATTATAATTATGCATTTTTTAATGAGTATATAACAAACATGAAAAAAGGCATTTTTATTTAGATCTCCACCAATTAAAAAAAAAAAATTGTTTCTTTTTTGTGCAATTAACAATGAAACTTCCTTGGATAAGATAATACTTTAGGATGCATTGCTATGCATTCATTTAATCTTTTTATTTTATTAAAATATTCATGAAATCATTGGTAACACAAATCAAATGCTAAGGTAACTTTTTATTATTTTATTTAATTTTTTTATTAGACTTTAATTTGAAAATTGGTAGGATACTATTAATACATTTATTAGGCTAAATACATTACATATAATTTATGCTAAATTTTATTATATTAAAATATATGATATTAATTACACAATTAATTTCTCAGGTCATTATTTGTTTGATCAAAATTACAATTAATTTATTGGTAACAGTCATCATATGCGTAGGACAATTTATTGCAATATTTATTAAAATGTGATGAAATTTATGGTACCGTACTTTTAATTGGTGAGGTCAAAAATATAGAAATATTCTACTGATAATACTGTCCAAACGCTTTGATGTAAATCAACAAAAAATAGAAAACTATGTTCTATTCTATTGTGCATTATTATTAATTTAATATCGATCTTGAGTGTCTACTACAGCATGAACACTGACTGATCTTTTCCAAGCCGCAAGCTGGCTATTTTCCAATGATAAAATTCTTGCTTGTGAAAATCAGTGTTTGTGTGTGTGTGCTTGTGTTGAGCCAGCAATCTGTATTCTTCTCCTCCATCTTTATGCTTTGGATGAAAAAGCATCTCCTTGCTTGCCGCACTTAGTGAAATTGAATGTTGCACAATGAACGAACACGCACGCACTCACACACGCACACACGCACGCACGCACGCACGCACGCACGCACGCACGCACGCACACACACACACACACGCACACACACACACACACACACTGCTATACTAGCCACTTTATCCTTGCGTCCATCTACACAGCGCTTCTTGTCTACTGTATGTGCTACCACCTCTTTTGATGTAGAGGTTCAAGGTGGATTTGGTCCATATTTATTATTTAAATGTATTATTTCTTGACCCAACTGTCACTGACTCACTGTTGTGTCTGTTGTTGTTGTTTGTCTGTCTTGTGGGTTACATGTTTGTACTGCTATTGTTGTGGCTTCAGGGTTTCTTCATGTCACGTCAAGCCAGTGGCTACTCCCGGCCCTATTGTTTATTTTTATTTATTTATTTATTTTTATTGTAGGCATCAATCATGACAGACAAGTTAAAAAGTGGTTACACAACTATAATGGGGAGTCCTGGATCTTAAACAACAAAAACAACAACAAAATGATCACCATTTTTCCTCAGTGTTGCTTCAAAACATACATAATGTGAGTTTTCATATTCCAGAATCAGGTACAAATGTGATGATGTCATCCAATCCTAAACTTCAAAAATAATTTGTGAATCAAAGGTAAATAACATTGAAGACAGTCCTTCATTAACCTTTAAACATCAAAGAAAATGTCCAGTAATTGACGAGCACAAGGTACATTGTAAACAAAGACAATGAACATAATTAACTATTTTCAGTCAACGACAATTTGTAGTTGTCGTCAAGCTCAATGTACATGAAATGTAAACATCAAAGTCTTTTTGAGTCACATTTTCATAAATATCAAAGTCAATTTAGCCTTTAAAGAACATCAAGGATCATTTACATTCTTCAATTGACCTATTGTACATGTTTCCATGAACATCAAATATAATTTCCAGTATTTGACTAGCCCAATGTACATTTTGTAAACATCAAATGCAATATAGTCCTTAGTTAATATAATGAATGTGTTTCCGTAAATATCAAAGATATTTTTGAATTTACAATAAACTTACAAACATCTAAGACAATTTATTCCTTACGGATCTTAACATGCGCGTTTACATTAACATCAAAGACGTCTTTATTTTAAAATTCTCTTTGACATATACAAAAAAGTGAATTACGTTCATTGATGTTCTAAATTGTTTTTACCAAAAAACATGAAATTCATTGAAGACTACATTGCCTTTGATGCTTTAAAAAATGTACAATTCCTACATCAAAGACACTAAATTGTCTTTGACGTCTGCAAAAACCCATCCTTCTCCTCAGCATATCTCCTCATGAACTCCATTCCCACCAATCCACCCTCCACCACCTTCTTATCTCCAGCTGCTGCACATGCTAATTTGTGTTTGTGTGTCGTATGTCGTATTATACACACACTGTCAGCTTTGCACGCACACAATGACTGAGGTGCCCCATCCAAGGCCGAGGCCACGCAGGTGTGCACATGTGCATGTTTGCTTTTGTGTCTACATACAATGATGAATGTCCACACGTCACAATTGATTCACTCGCAACCTTGATCATCACTGCAAAGCCGTGTTGGTATTTCACTACGTTTATTTTTTTTTAATACAAATTCTTGCATTTTGTGCATGCTTAAAATACATTTTAGCTGAGGATGAGATGAAAAAACATCAGGGAGGCTTAAAGTCGTGACATATCCTCAAGGTCACAGGGACCTCCTCTTGCCGTTTTGCTGTCTCGGTAAGAAATGTCAGAGCGCTAACGACGCATGCTAACAAGGCGTGCCACTGTCATGTGTTTGGCTAAATGCCAAGCATGGACAGGCAACGCAAAGAGCAAATGGTAAGAAATGACACTCATTGGAGCGTATACATCTAGCCTTGACCCATTGACCCTTTAAATGTGTGTTATGTAAAACATGCAAAAAATAAGTACAGTATTTTCTTGTCAACTAACATTAACAAACAGGGCCTGGTTGTTCAAAACTTAGTTATATATCTAACCACTGTTAAGTAGATTTAACCGACCGTTAACTTTAACGGCACTGTTATCTTGTTATTCAAAACTCTGTTTACTTCAACTGGCTGTTAACTTGCTGTTAAAATTAGCACACCTAAGGACCACGCTAACTTTTTAACAGTGTGGTTAACTTAACAATTAAAAGCCATTGTATTCAAATATTACACGAAAAATACAAATCAGTTAAAAATACAAATATGTCAGACAAAAAACAGATACAGTACAAATATGAGAAACAAAAATCTAACAAAAACATGCAATATTCTATGCTACAAAACTATTGGCAAAAATACAAACATATTACAGAAAATATTCACTGAAAACACATAGTAGAATTTTTTTTTATAATGAATTAAAAAAATAAAATAAAATAAAAATAAATTATTTCACAAAAACTCCTAAATTGCTTAAAAAATTGATTGAATAACGTTTGTTTGGTTGGTTGTTTGGATAGTATCCATTTCTTTCACCAACCCGGAAGTAAACAAAAAGTAGAATTGTGGGATATATTTGTGCTAACCAGTACTGTAAATGGCATGGTTAACTTTGACTGTGCCGTTAATTAACAGCGTAACTAACCATGTCTTGAACAACGCATATTTAATGGTCGGTTAGTTAACGTCGAGTTAAGAATTTAACCGGTGGTTAGGGGTTAAACGGGGGTTAAAATAACTGAGAAATGAACAACCGGAATGAATTGTAATCCCTCCACATACGGTCAAAGATAGAAACAGCTGCCGATATATTCCACTTTATTGAATAAACAATAACAAAATAAACATGCTAGCTGTATAGCCATGAACGGACGCTCACCCAGAGGCACACGCATGCTACACGCATACTAGCTAAGGGTTAGCCACTTACAAACCAGGCGCTATCCTGAGCCAATCACAGCCAACTTAACACTAACATTCACGGACTCCCACATCAGTCAACAGGACAGGCCCAGACTGTCACAGATACTACAATGTAGAACATGGAAAAAAATAATACATCAAACATAGGGTCGCTACTTTGCGGATTTTTGACTATCATAGGGGGTTCTGGAATGTAATCCCCGTGTTGAATGAGGGATTACTGTACTTACATTCTTCATCTCACATGCACAAAATTCAATTTCCACAACAATGTAAAATTGGTTCAACAGACGTTCTTCATCAGTGTGTGCAATACAAACATGTCCCAAGCTGACTATCTGAGAAATACAACATATGCAATGAGATGGCTGTATATAATGTATGCTGCATGTGTTTTTCAACTGTGCGTTGTGAGATGTGCGCATGTGGCGGAAAATGTGTTTACAGTGTAATCAGAACACACACTTGAAAAGACAAAACATAATGACTTTCCCACGACTCTACATGGCATTCAATGTCAAATATGTCCCCAATAGACACGCTACCTGTATTAGAACAATTTGTCACTGTCCAACAAAAAACATGTACGCGGTATGTCACTCGATGTACAGTAGTATGAACAGAAATGGCCAGTGGATCAATCAAAATATCAATACCAACATTGGCATTTGTTGATGGATACCAGTGACATGAAATCAGGATATATTTCTCCTTGATGCACCACTGTGTTTTCATCGTATATATATATATATATATATATATATACTGTATATATATATATATATATCTATATATATATATACTGTATATATATATATATATATATACAGTATATATATATATATATATATATATATATATATATATATATATATATATATATATACAGTATATATATGTATATTATATGAATCCTCTTTTAGTCATCACCTTATCATGGTCGAGGGGTTTGCGTGTCCCAATGAGCCTAGGAGCTATGATGTCTGGGGCTTCATGCCCCTGGTAAGATGGTAGCCTTATTGCCTGTACGTTGGGGTTCACCCCGGTGGACGAGAGGGTAGCCGCCTTCCGCCTTGGGGTGAGGGGATTTGACTGTTGTTTGTGCTTATGCACCGAACAGCAGCTCAGAGTACACACCCTTTCTGGAGTCCTTGAAAGGTGTGCTGGAGAGTGCTCCCTCATTCGGCTGGGGGACTTCAACGCACACGTGGGCACTAACAGTGAGACCTAGAGGGGTCATGAACGGCCCCCCTGACCATAACTCGAGCGGTGTTATGTTATTGGACTTCTGTGCTCGCCACGTACTGTCGATAACGAACACCATATTAGAACACAAAGGTGTCCATATGTGCACTTGGCACCAGGACACCCTAGGCCGTAGTTTGATGATCGACTTTGTAGTCGTGTCATCGGATTTGTGGCCGCATGTGTTGGACCCTCGGAGGAAGAGAGGGGCGGAACCGTCAACTGATTACCACATGGTGGTGTGTTGTGTGTGTCCTGCGGGGACGTCCCCCCAAGCCACTCCCTGCAACTGACCTCATTGGGGCGTTGAGCACCAACTATAATCAATTCTCCGTAGCTACATCCAGAAACTCACTTTCTCAGCCTCTTCAGCCAGCTTGATTGCCCTCTTCAAGCTTGCTCCAGTTATTCCCACAGCGTGGAGGAGTCGGAGTGCCTACCTCCCCCCACAAAGCCCCTGCATCGCATCCAACCTCGTTGTTGACCAGCCTTCACCTCTGCATTCCTTTGCCAGATTGCTGTACTTGGATTGCTTAAACTCATGTGCTACTGGTATTCTCTCCCCCCAGGGCACAGTCAATTCAATGGTGAGGACTTTGTTGGCTGCCACAGATCACATCACAATATCAGGTCTTAGCGTCGTCTGTGTGATCTCGGTTAGGAAGATGAGCTTCTTGTCCAGGTCGCCACGCATTTCCCAGCTCTTTCCAGGGCTGAGCAGGTCTGCTGATTTCGCCGCCGCGGTCTTCTGCCTTCTCTCTCCTGGCTTGATGAAGATGATGTTTGGCCGTTGGGGTTCTGAGGAGTTATTCGTCCCTACCCTGTACCTCGCCAACAGCTCCGCCAACTTCCTCAGCACCTGATTGTGCTTCCAACGGAAAAGCCCCTGCGTCAGGGCAGTGCTGCAACTTGAGAGGATGTGCTGGAGACCTGCATTGGCTTTGCTGCACAGAGGGCACTTTCCGTCACTAGGTTCAGAGGGTGTCGTACACTGCCCTCAGGAGGAAACTGAGCCGTGACTGAGGAGTTTGCCAGATGTCGGCCCATTGTACGACTCTGTGGATAGTATCCTCCCAACGAGCCTAAGCTCCCTGTTTCCCCTAGTACACAGCCTTGATGAGGTAGTGCATTGTTTGCAAGACCTCTTCTACAATCATGGTCTTCCTCTGCTCCCTCGTGCCTTTGGACCACAACTGGACTGATTGCCCCCAGCCTAACGCTGCCCGGCTTACTTGGACTCTTCCCAAGGTCTCCTTGTGTGCGTTTGGACTATGGAAACACACATACTACCAAATGAAAGATTGGACTCTCATCTTCCATCAGAAAAAAAAGTTTGTTTCTACCTTATTCCGTTTTTCAGTTATCAACAATAGAAAATGGTTAGTTTCACCTAAATGCTCTGTTTTGAAACAAAATCCGTATTTTGAAATCAAGCTTTTTGTGAAACAATATTATTTCATGCACTCTAGTGAATTTGACACCTTTTTTTTTTTCCATGAATGATGCCACAAACACCTAAACAGTGCTTTACTTCTGTAAAACACTACCACCAACAATGAAAAAGTGTTTTTTGATAGCAAAATACGTTTATTTACATTCAACAGTGTAACAATTTGACAAAACAATTTGGCAAACTATTTACAAATGTGTGCAACCGTGGTACTATTTACAATTGAGTGGATGTTTCAACTACAGTTTTTCTTTTTGTAACACTCCCCTGCGTGCAAGGGGACGCAGCAGGATTTGCACAACAGATTAGTTTCACTGCGATTGCCCCTTCGCGTGCAGACGCTACACTTTCTTGCTGGCTTTTTTTCCCGGGGAATAGCAAGTATATACTGCAGTGTGTGTTTGGCCATGTTGCCATCAAGTCTACTCACAGGATCATGATACGGTGACGTTACGGTGGTGTTACGTCTGGCTTCCTCATGTCCTTCTGTTCCTATACCGGGTGGTAAGAGATGTTCTGATCCATCGTATCCACTCCATTCATGGTGGCATCGTAGTCCAGAACCAGTGTCTTCTCCGTGATCGGACTGTACCCACTCCTCCGATGAATATGCATTGGACTCGTCGTCCGATTGAACGTCCGCCTGAGCAGAAGTGCTCGGTAGAGCTCCGCGTTTTCCGGCGTTAGCATCGCTAGCCGGTGAGGCTTTATGACGTGATCATAGCCGCCGCGTCAACGCTTCCAACTTCGGCGTCAACCTCGGAGTCACCATCATCATCATCGTCGTCATCAATGTGCTCTTTAGCATTGGTCGATGCTTTTCATCTTTGAAAAAGATGCGTGAGCTGCTAACCGGTCGCCATTTTCGCTTCCTCAGTCATTCTCCCCTCAACAGTCTAGCTCCGCCTCACGTCTTCTACTGACGCCTACCCAATCTTGTCCAAAGAGAGTCATCGCTGCCATCTAGTGCCCAAAAATAGGCACTATACTAACTAGATCTGCTTGATACTTTCAGCACAGCTGGCCAAGGCTTTCCTCCACCCCTTTCCCCCCCAAAAACATAGTGAACGTCTTTTAACATCTTTGGCACTCCGTAGGATTTTACTAAACGTTATTTAACGTTTTTTGGCAGTCAAAGAGTTAAGTCTCTCTGCCCGCTGTAGCTTGGCAAGTCTCTGCTTGAGATCGTCCCATAGTACCTTGAGGCCTTCTTTTTCCTCTCGGGCAGCTGGCTCTCTCTGCACTCAGCAAGGTTAGTTTCCGGTGAACTGGTCCTTGCAGGGAGTGCTCCAGTACTTCTTTCAGAGGATCATCGAGTCTGCACCACTTGTCTTGATTTTACGCCTTTGGCCATTTGATCTTTGCGCGCTTTTTGGATGCTTGCGCAGGCTCTTTGGCTGTGTGGCTCTCGGGGGGACAGTGCAAACGTCTCTCTCTAGGGCTGTCTTCATCTCCTCGCCTGCTTCCACTGAGGTTGCCCTTTCAGCATTGCTGGGTCCCACTGCACTGTGGTTTGTCACCTGGCTTTGGGTTCCTGTCTAATAACCTGCCGAAGAAGTGAGGTCATGCTGGCTGGGAATCCTAATATAATATTTGGATTAAAATTAAGGAAAAAATAAATACAATTTTATTTACAAAGTACATAGGTACAAATAATACAAATAAATTGCAAAAATATATGGAATACAACATTTGGATTAAAGGAATCTAAGAGTTTGTGCAAGTGGGGGTTTTAGGAATGGAATGTTGCAGAACAAAGGATGCTAATTGCAGGGGGAGATGCAGAGCCGCGATAAGGTCAGAGTAGGTTGTAAACCACATTTGTTTTACACCGGGGCGGAAAAGTACAAAACAGGAGAAGCCACCCAGTGACGCTGCGGATGAAGATCGGCCAATGAAAAGCAAGCTAAAGTTAAACTGCAGAAAACACATAGCCAATAGAATAATGTCAGGATGACTTTGTTTCTGTGTCATTTAAATATTGTGTAGTATAACTATTCACTGGGGCAACTCGGATGAGACTACGTCGGCTGCTTGAGACAGAGACGTATAGAATTGTATTGATAGGGACCCGGGACCCCAGATGTTTTGTATTAGATTTGAGTGTTAGGAATAAATCCACTCGTGTGTGAAAATGCCGGCTTCCTGATACCTTTCTATTGCAGAACGAGCATGCTATTGTTGGATGGGTGATAGTTTGGTAAGGTCACAAATTGGAGTCAGATTATTAACTTGAGTTTATATTAATATAGAAATAAATTCCAACAGGATTTAAAAAATTAACAACTAGATACTGTAGGTATGAATACAATATAAATAAAATAGAAAGGGTGGTTAGCACGTCCGCCTCCCAGTGCAGAGCACGTGAGATCCAGTCCAGGCTTAAGCCTTCCTGGGTGGAGTTTGCATGTTCTCCCCTTGCCTGTGTGCGTTTTCTCCGAGTACTCCGGTTTCCTCCCACGTTCCAAAGACATGAATGGCAGGTTAATTGAACACCCTAAATTGTTCCTATGTGTGATTGTGAGTGTGAATGGTTGTTCGTCTCTGTGTGCTCTGGATTGTCTGTCAACCAGTTCAGGATGTACCCCACCTACTGCCCGAAGGCAGCTGGGATAGGCTCCAGCACCCTCGCGACTCTTTTGGAATATTTTGATTTTTTTCCTTTTCCTTGGCCCCCAAGTAGTGAGTTTGTTGATGTTTTCCACACTCTGTCTCCTTTATTTATTGCTTTTACAATATTCATGCAACATTATGTATTCTCAGCCGAAAAAACATGACCTAAAGAATGGGTATTTATTTATTTTTATTAGATTTTCCAATAAACAACCAAAGCATTGCAAAATGGTGTAGCTTTGCTGTGCATCTTGTCAACATTCATGCAGCTTCATTTCCTGCTTTTCAGAATTTGCCGCGTCATCAAACTCTTACGGTTTCATTTAAGAAATGGGAATAAGGCAGCCGCAGCAGATGATGGTGTTGTCCATTTGTCATTGTTAGCGGGGAAGAAGTTGCCGCGGGTTATTGTGTTGGACTCGCTCGTGCATGCGTGCGTACTCTGTGAGGGATGCAACGCCATTCCACACTGGCTAAATATGCTTGAGAAGATCATCATTCTTGGACACAATGGCTAATAAGCTGGTAGCATAGAGAAATAACCCACTCCAAGGAAACAAAGCATCAAGGCAAAAGTCATCTAGCAAAGTCTATTCAGTTACAAAATTATAACAATAACTGTTTTTCCCATGCAGCACCTAATATGTCCTCATACAGTTTAAGCGTGGAATGCAAACACTGGAAAAGTTTCGAAGGAAAACTTTCAGGCCGACACCAAGTAATAGCCACAAAAAGCCATCCCCATGAAACAACAAAAATGTTTGTAATTAGAAAAAACAGCACTGTAAAATATTGTATGTATTTTATGAAAACATACAATAATACAGTAATGACTTGAAAGAATGTAAAGAATTAAAAAGTCAAACATTTTTGCTTCAATTCAACGGCCACTGTACTATTCCTTCAAGTGTGAATACCTGCTGGTGACATTCTTTGTGCAACCCCCCAATCCACGTTTAAACAACACACAGTGAACATTTAATGACAAAAGAATGACAAGAAAGCACAAATTAAAGCAAGTTATCAGAGCTCTTGTAACAGTTTGACACCTCAAAGGTGTCATCTTTGATCTTTAATATGAAGAGGATTAAACACCAAAATGTCCAAACAAACCACATAATTTTGTCTAAATAAAGTTCGCTAGCTTAATGCTAACATATACTGTAATGCAAAAAGCTGTAGACAGGTAAATGGAAATTAGCTTAGATGTTACTGTAAAATTGTATCTATAATTTTCAAACTGCTACTTTATACACACAGAGCAGCAACACATACAACTCAACTCAACTTTATTCATGGCGCACTTTAAAACAACCATTGCTGCGGGGTTTCCCTCTCCCTCTACCCTGTGTCTAATGTGCTAAAACAAGCTCATAAAGTATTCTAAGAAAATGGTTTTGGGGTTGCCGTTGTCGAGTACTGCAAGCATCTCTTCAGGAGTCGACATGTCTACATTAATTAATCCCCATGCTGGGACAGGGTCACGTTCACTAACCTGAACCAGAGTGAGTGTCTGCCTGGGACTGATTCATTGGGGAAGGACCTCTCTTGAGAGCTGCACTTGGGACACATGGTCTTCACTGAACTCGGCTATTTTAAGGTGTAAAAAACTGTATCTCAAGATTTTCACCCTAAAGGTGAAACTGTGTGTTAGGCCATTAATACCAAGCAGGCGATGGCAACTAGGGACTTTTTCTTCTGAAAGACTTTATCCATCAACCAATGGCTTAACAAAGCTAGTTTCCACCAGGTCTACTAAAGGCACAATGTAAACATGCTAATCATTAGAATGCTCTAAAGCCGCAGGCTGTAAATCTAACATAAGCATTTTTGTAAGCACCAAAGACAAGTTAGTATTCAATGAACCTTAGTACACATTTTCATAAGCATTAGACAATTTAGTCTTCGCTGAATCTACAGCCATCACCAGTATTTCTTAAATTGTCATAGGTGTATATTATCTAGTGTTATCTTAAGCCATGTGAATGTGTGTACATGGTACCGCTTCATTGTCTCAGCCTTCATCTCCTGATGCTTCCTCATTTACAATCAAGCAGCAGCCGTCTGCATGTGACAGCTCAAACATGAACCTACACATTCAAAACCTCAATAACGGTCTCCCATACAAATGAAGAGACATTATTCATTTATCCATCCTTTGTGCTTGTCCTTATTAGGGTCAAGGGTGAGCAGAAGCGTACATTATTCATATATCCATCCTTTGTGCTTGTCCTTATTAGGGTCACGGGTGAGCAGAAGCCTGTCACTGTTGACACCAGTATTGGTCACCAATCAATCACAGGGCAATATAGGGAAACAATTACACTTATGGACAATTTTTGAGTCTTCAAGCAGACTGGAGCTTGGATTCGAACACCCGAAGTAAAAAAGGACAAAGTTTTTGAAAAAATATGCCTTTGGTTCTTGAAAAAGATGTTTTCAAATGACTAATTCATACAGGGATGTGAGTTTTATGGGATTATAAATCACACTGATATTGGTTCTTGAATTGGGCCAAAGCTAAGGTAAATAAAATAAAATGAATGTTTTATTAGTGTGCCCCCGTAGCTTTAACTTAATGGCATAATTGCTTAAGTAATTTGTAATATCAGTCACCTTATCAATAAGGGCTTGCATAAAATACGTATTTGCTTTATATCCACGTCAATCCAAGTCATGCTAATCCGTACAAGTTGAATCAAGGGAAATGGACAATTTTTGTCCTTCCTTGCTCTTGAGGTGTCAAACGAGCTGAATAGTGTATTACCGCCACCAACTGATCTTACCTTCCGTCGCAAGGAAGCCAATGTGAATTGACGTTAGCCGAACTCCTGCCGCCATTTAGAGATGGTTGTCTGATGAGTACCACTGCATTTGTATACAATAAATCACAAAGTCACTTTTCCATTATACTATTGGTCAACTTGAATCCTCTGTGACAGATTAGTGATGGTTCTTATTTTTAAAGCTCCAAACAAAACCACCTGTCATTAGAGAGGCCACTTTTGATGTGTGCCTAGTGTACAAGGCACGCACATCATATTATCATATACAACACTCACAATCTTGCCAGACATTCATTTCACAGATTACTGCCTCATTGTGGCTCTCATACATCACACTCTTGAGTCCATTCTTTAAAGACGTCCTCCATCAGCCTCGTCGTCCTCCATCATGGTTTTCCAGCAGGAACTGAACATGCTTCGGCATGTTTTTTGTCGTCTGATAAGGTCCGATGGGCTTCCAGCTGTTTCTCATTTTGTCTTTGACTTTCGTTCCGCCTGACCCACTCACAGGCTTCCGATCGTACGCAAATCGCATAAATGTACTCAATCTCTCGGGTTTCATCATGTCAGGTTTCAGGTTCTGGTAACTGTAAGATCCAACGGGTTTCTTTGTCGTTTTTTTGCTCTCTCTGGAGTGCGGCAGCTCCTTTGAGTCATGGAGGTTTCGGTGACTAATGGAGCTGGTCGGCGTCCAGTCATACCTCGCATTTGGCATCCCGTTGTCGTCTGTCTCGACAAGACTCAAATACGTGAAAACCGATATCAGGGGATAACTCGTAAAAGTTAGGTTTGGGACGTTCTCCGGCGATTTTCGTTGTTTCCGCTTTGGTGTCCTCTCTCGACTATGATTCGTACGAGGGGATGGGTCGGACCTGCCAGATACTCGTCGCTGCTTTTTGGTCTCCCAAATTTCATCGTTTTTGCGATATGCAACCGTTTCCACTCTTTCGAACATCTTCTCTGTTTCCTTGGGACTTTTGTGCATGTGGGACAGGACGGATTTCCGTTGGTTTACACTAGTTTTATCCAGTCTTATGTCCTTAGTGTCCTTAAAAATGTCTCGCATGTAGGACTGGACAGGCTTCCGGTGGTTTATGTCAATTTTATCAACTCGTCTTAAGTCCTTAGTCTCCTTAAGATTGTCACATGTGTAGGAGGGGTCAGGCTTGCGGTGGTTTCCATTTGTTTTGTCCACTCTTATTATGTCTTTAGTTTTGAGAATATGGTTATTACCATTTTTTTTATCGACCCCTTTTATTTCTCTTATCAGATCCTTAGTCTCCCGAAGACTGTAATGCGTGTGGTAATTCCGTTGGGTTTCACGTGTTTTGTCCCCTCCTTTTAACTTCGTAAGGTCTTCAAGACTGCTATGAGTGTGGTTGTTTCTGTTTCGTCTCTCAACTCCTTTTCTCTCTCCTATGAGCTCCTTAGTGTCCTGTAGACTGTCGTGCCTGTGAGAGTTATGGGGTTGGTGGTTGTTTCTGTTTGAGTTTTCAACTCTTTTGAAGTCCATTGTGTCCTTAAGACTGTCGCCCATGTGGGTTGCAAGGCGGCTGTTTCCATTTGTGTGTTTAACTCTGACTGGCTTCTTTATCTCTTCAAAATTGTCACCCATGTGCGATGTAAAGTGAATATTGCCATTTATGTTTTCAGCTGTTATTAGCTCCTTAGTCTCTTCATACTTGTCACCCATTTGGGATACAAAGTGAATGTTGCCGTATGTGTTTTTGAATGCAATTTCCTCCTTAATGTCATCACGATTGTCATGCATGTGTTGGTTTATTTTTGTGTTTTCAAATCTTAATAGTTCCATAGTCTTGTCACGATTGTCATGCATGATGGATGTAAGGGATTTCCGTTTGTTTTCATTTGTGTTTTCGACTCCTATAAACTCTGCAGTCTCCCTTTGATTGTCATTCAGGTAGGATTCAGGGGGTTTCTGTTGGTTTCCACTCGTTTTGTCAACTTCCATGAAATCCTCAGTCTCTGAAAGACTGTCATTAATGTGGAACGTGGGTGGTTTCTGCTTCTTTCCATTTGCGTCTTCAACTCTTCTGGACCCCTTCCTCTCCTTAAGACTCAAATGCCTGTGGTTGCGTCCATTCCTTTCGTCAAATCCTTTTCTCTCTCTCACTTGCTCCTTAGTCTCCATAGGACTGTCCTGCACATGGTGGTTATCCCCTTCTATCAAATCCTCGGTTTCCTTGAGGCTCTGATGGATGTGGGATGCAAGGGCTTTGCCGTTGTTTCCGTTCATTTTCTTACCTCTCTCCCTTATCAGCTCCTTAGTCTCCTCAAGACTGTGACGCACATGAGGAGGTGTGATGAGCGTCTGCGTTCTATGAACTCCCTTCCTTTCACGTAGCATCTCTTGAGGTCTGCGAGGCTTCCGGTCCGGTACTTTGCCCGCCCTTGAACGTGCCTTTTTGACCATTAAACCCTCAATCTCTGAGCACATCCATCGCAAAAACGCCGCCTCGGACCGATTGCGCAGCGCTGCCCCAGGCTGCGTGGAGTGGAGGCGGATGCACTCCACGACCACGTCGGGCAGCAGGGGCAGCATCTCCGGGGGGAAATGACCCACCAGCCGGGACAGGCGTTCGCTGTACACGTCCATGGAGAGTAACGAGCGTAGCCCGGCGCTAAGTATGCTCTCTTTTTGGTTGATACACGGCGATGTATGCTGTGGTGGTGTGTGTTCAAAGCTGAACCCTGATGTAACAAGGCTCTGATGGCATCATCACATGCTGCCTGGTGACATCGCAATGGCGTCTGTGAGTGAAAAATCCACCGTATGGAAAGTACAGTAGACCTCAAAGATGTGCTGATATTAATTATCTACGCCACCAGTTAGTTGCCCTGGCGACAGCTGCTACGCCTACCACTCCGTACACTGGGCTGCAGGTCTAATCACACATTCTCCTCCACATCATTTGTATTTAAGTCTACAGTACTGTTCTGCACATAAGTCATCATTAGATGCTGTTTTAGTAGCGCTATAATGATTCTATATGACTAGAATGCCACTCAGTAGAGTAGATTGGTGTGTGCTAGTCCGTCTTTTTGTTGGATATTACACTGTAACGAATTGACTGTAGAATTTACAAGAAATAACTGGCAAAAAATTATTGTAAAGTCAAATTTAATTACTGTAAAAATCTATTGCAGTATATTACTGTATTTACCGTATATAAATTACAGTTACTAACTATTTCCTTTTTTTGTTTTAAGAAAGCATCAATTCACTGTAATCTAGTTCGCAACTGTTTCTTGTTTTCTAGTTTACAGGAATTTACTAGCAACGTCTGTAAATGAATAATACAGTATGTTGTAAAATCCATCCATCCATTTTCTTAACTGCTTATTCCTCAAAAAGGTTGCAGGGGTGCTGGAGCCTATCCCAGCTGGCTTCGGGGCGGGGTAGGCTACATCCTGAGACAAAAAACCATCACCTAGGGACAATTCAGAGCACTCAATTAACCTGTCAAGCATGTCTTTGTTATGTGGGATGAGACCGGAGTACCCAGAGAAAACCCACACAGGCACAGGGAGAACATGCAAATTTCACCCCGGAAGGCCGAAGCACGCGCTAAAATATTACTCACCAATTTCCTGAATTTGTATCCTTGCTCCAGTGACAATACAGGGTCCGCTATTTGCTTCTTCTCCTATAGAGATACTACCGACAATCTTTACAGTATCTTATTAAAATTTACAGTATTTGACCACTAATTATACATCATATTACTGTACTTTGTTTTTACCCATAATGCATTGCTGTATACAGTTAAATACTGTAAAAGTAAAATAGAAGAAAATGCTGAATTTTTTATTTTACTGTAGAGTTCACATAATTTTGTTAGTGTAACTTGTTTTAGCCTCTAGTAGACAAGGTTGTATTGAAAAGACATATGTATGCGTCTATTGATGGTGAAAATAAATCTTTGTACAGTGGTGGCCTGTCTTAAGAGTTTTTCAGAAGTCAAGCTGTCATTTAGCCACCATTTTGCTTTGACTTGTGAGCAAAAATTTGTGCGTTGCATTTTGGCAATGACACTTAATGGAAATCAGTTCACAAGAAGCATCAGTTTAGCAAATAGTGAACTGTTTGTTAAAAAAGAACCTTAATGCTGTTTAATGTTACTTTCATTTGAAGTTTAGTGTCAAACTATTTAAAACAATCTTACAGCTTTGCTTTAGAAGTCAATTTTGCTAAATGCTAGCAAACAATGCAAAACAGCACAGACGCTAACAAACAATGGCTGTATAGCTCTTTAACCAACAGACAACACTCACAAGCATGTGTTCTTTATCATCTGCGAACAATGCAGTTTATTGTACACGTGTATAGCTTTTTATTTGTTTACCCAGGACGTGCACACCAGAAAAAGCAGCACAATGTCCATTGAATTGACCCAAAAAAAACAACCTTTTATGACGTCTCTTATTTCCCAATGCTCTCACTCATATTGACTGAGGCACTCCTAGAGTGGTAATACAGTATGTGCATAGTGTGTGCGTTCGTTTGTGTGTGTGTGTGCGAGCATGTGCACGCAGTGATGAATAACTAATACTCATTCAGCCTACTTAGCTTGTATGTGGGAACAAACACAACAGGTATCCTTTGAGGCTTTTGACATGTGTGGTTGACCATTAATACCAATACAAAAGTACATGTCAGTAAATGTAGGAAAGAAAAAATGTACGAGAATAACCTTGGGCAACGAGCCATATGCTGCTTCACTAAGACTTCATTATCTGATCACGTGTTAAGCAGCTTGTTCTTGTACAATTCCATTTTTATTAGGGAATTTACCCAAATGAGCCCAATTTGAAGCAAGTTTCCTAGAAGGATGGACGGTGCTATACTGCCAAGCTTTTTGGTGTTTGATTATCATTAAGAGGATTTAGAAAGTTTGATCAAAAATTAACCCCTGAAAGCAATTCCACCAATTGACATGACATTGGGTAGGCATGTCTATCATCACGGACCTCAAGTTGAACAGGAAGTCAGCCATTTTGGTAGGGAGCAGCCATTTTGGTAGGGAGCAGCCATTTTCCAGGAACCTTTCTTTGCGTATGCTATCTAATGTGAATGGAAAGTGGTGTCAAAAATTGGTGATTATTTCAAGAAGGGGGCCTCGCCTGTTCGCTGCAACTGCTTTTATTCAAGCAAGTCAATTCTCACTGGGAGCAAGGGAGACTTGTCTCGGCCGCGTCTCGGCCGCATCTCGTTGCGACACCTTTTGGCGTCCTTGGCTCCGACTGATCTGATGTCTCTCCAGATGTCAGTTTTCCAGAGAGGCCGCCTTGTCTCCCGGAGGCTGCCCCTGGCGCAAGTGAAGACAAACAGGCGGCTAACATTCCTCACATGGGAAGACAGCAACAAAATGAAGGCAGCATAGACAAAAAAAAGAAAAGAAAAGACTGCCTCAATCACTAGATTTTCCCTTAGTAGCAGTGTGACAAATGGCGTCTGTGTTCTATACAAGGCATTAAACGCAGCTACTTAATTAAATCCCACACTACCTGCAGGATGAAGCCAAATGAATTTTTCAAGCCTCCAAAAATACATCTGTGCGCTGACACAATTAATACACAAAGCACATAGAAGTCCTTCCAGGGAAAAAGTGCAAGGCTGAGTGAGTATGTGTCAGTGTTTGCCATTAGCTACAAACTTCTCTCTTAACAGTAAAAGCAGCCAACACAGAGGTCGCTGGCTGTGATGCGCAAATTGAATCGAAAAAGCCTCCTAATACTAATGAGGTGAACCTGCAGTGTCAGAACAGGCCTTTTCACTTAGGGAATATAATTTAAAAAAAAACACCCACAAATGGATTGACAAAACACAGGTTTTTTGATTTGATGAGTGAATGACAAAGTGAATGAAAGTGATGGAGCGAATGACGTAGCATGTGTTGCATCAGAGCTATTCATGATTATTTCTTCTCAAACACTTGTTTTTACTAAAGAGAAATTCCCAAATGATTTTGGATTTGGATATTCAATCTTCAATTTCATAGTTTGGATCCTGATCAGTATCGTTTGGGTTGCTGGAAAGAAAAATAGTGCAATAGTGGTCTAAGTCCAGAAATCCACCAAATCTATCAATACTTCAAGAAACATAACATGGACGAATGGACGCTACAATTACTTCTGTTCTTGCAGAATTACTCACCATTTCCTTGTGGAATGTGCATTTTTATCTGGTAAATATGTTTGTGCTTTTTTTCTTCTTCCCTAAGACGATACCGAAGACGACGTTTTCATCCATTGCCATGATTGGTCAAAACAAACGTGAACAAGACGCTGCATAGTCCAATCAGACATTATGTACAAAGTATTGTACAGAATGTCCCGCCTTTCCCAAGCAAATCAGCGTGGAGCATTCCCAGATTGATAATTTGAAGAACTCTCTTGAGTGAATCACAATTATAAATCTGGATTGTGTTAGAAGACTATCTTTGTCTTCCGCGTGTTCGTTGTTGTTCGGGTAGAGAGATTGTTGATTTTCTGAATACAGACTGGAGATCGGTGAACAGGTCCGTCGAAGGATTTATTTTATAGAATATTCTGGACACAAGCAAGTTTACAGACAAATGGCTGCAGTCCTCTCGCAAGTGTGTCTTTGCAGCGGACTCATATCATTCTTATACTATCTTGAAAAAGTATTATTACTCCTCCTTTCCCCCCGAGCACCCCCCAGCCACCATATGTTCCCAGCCAAGACAGACTTTTACAGCATTCAATACACATTGACAGATGGCCTTTTGATGTGGAAATATAGTAGGTCTCACACCCGACGTCACCTAGCATAAGATAAGACTTTCAAAGCAATCATATTAACACATTTGCTTCAACCCCAGACAAATGGCCCATTGGTGTGGGAATAGAGGAAGCTCCCCCAAACATCATTTAACCACTCACCAAGCTCTACTGAGGAAATTAAAACAGTTATGACTAAATCAAAACAGTTGTAACTAAATCTGGGCAGAAGACTCTCAACAATTGTTAGGGTAATAAAGGACTGCCCCCTATATAAAACAAAAATGTAAGTTAACCTTAACTTAAGCCATTTCTCTATTCATTTCTGTATTTGATTTAAAACTGATTAAAAAATGAGTCTAAATTAAGACAGTAACAAAAAAGTTAGGTCTTTTGCTGTCTTGTTGTCTGTGTAGAAGTGTCTAACTGGTGTTGACATTTATTACAAACACTGCAGTCCTGCAGTTCACGTTTCACGATCTGTTTCATGTAGGGATGTGACCAATTTTGTAGTCTCCTCAAAGTTTCATCTATACCAACATGGCATATTCCGTGGGCTTCAAAAATTAGAATTTTTAATTGTGTCTGTGGTGAGATATATTTACCTTCTCTCAGCCAGATACCTTTATCATCTTGTTTCGCTCCTTTTGCAAGCCAAACACTCTTCTCTTCTGGGCTTGCTTTCAGCTGCCACTGCTTAATTGTTTCCGAAGTTATTTCTTGTCCGTCTCCTAATTCACCTTCGCTCACCATAAGTTGAAGTTATGGGCTGTATCCGGCCACGTATTTTGCAGCCCTGTCTGCGGAATCATTCCCTACTGAGACAAAATCATCATTTTTTGAATGCCCTTTGCATTTGAACACAGCTACTGCTTTTGGCAGTAGTAATGCGTCCTTCAAATCAAAAATGTCTTGTTGGTGTTTAATAGGAGACCCAGAAGCAGTCATAAAGTCATTTCTTAGCCATTCTTTGATGGCAGTATACAAAACAACATGTGCATAAGCTGAGTCAGTATAAATGTTCACAGTCTTATCTTTTGCTAGTTTTAATGCCGATGTTACTGCGACTATTTCTGCTCGTTGAGCTGACTGTAGCCCTGTGAGTCTTTTTGCCACTTTCAGTTCAAAAGTTGAACCTGTCATCTGCGTTACTGCAAAACCTGATTGAAGTCCTTTATCGCCCTTAACTCTTTTACTGCCAAAGACATTAAATGACGTTCTGCAAAAACCTACGGAGGAGCGCCAAAGACGTTAAAAGACGTCCACCCGTTTTTTTTTTTTGAAACGGGTGGAGTAAAGCCTTGCCAAGCTGTGGTGAAAGTTTCAAGCAGGTCTAGTGAGCCTAATGACTATTTTTGGCCCCTAGATGGCAGCAATGACTCTCTTTTGACAAGATTGGGTAGGCGTCAGTAGAAGACGTGAGGCGGAGCTAGAGGGGACAAGGACTGGGGAAGGGAAGAAAACATGGCGACCGGTTAAGCAGCTCACGGTCGAGCAGTTTTTTTCAAAGACGAAAAGCATCGACCAACGCTAAAGAGCACATTGATGACGACGATGATCATCATCGATAATGATGATGGTGACTCCGAGGTTGGAAGCATTGACGCGGCAGTAGAAGACGTGAGGCGGAGCTAGATGGCTGAAGAAGCGAACAATGGCGACCGCAAGCAGCTCACACTTGGGAATTTTTTTCAAAGACGAAAGGCATCGACCAACGCTAAAGACCACATTGATGACGACGATGATCATCCTCGACTCCGAGGTTGACGCTGAAGTTGCAAGCGTTGACGCGGCGGCTATGACGACGTCATAAAGGTTCACCGGCTAGCGATGCTAACACCGGAAAACGCGGAGCACAACCGAGCACGCTCAGGCGGACGTTCAATCGGACGACGAAGAGTGCCCCGAGTCCAATGCATATTCATCGGAGGAGTGGGTACAGTCTGCTACTTGCTATTCCCGGGGGAAAAAGGCCGTCAAGAAAGTGTAACGTCTGCATGCGAAAGGAGCCATCGCAAGTGAAACTAATCTGTTGTACAAATCCTGCTGCGTCTCCTTGCACGCATGGGAGCGTTACAAAAAGAAAAACTGTATTTGAAACGTCCACATAATTGTAAATAGTACCACAGTTGCACACATTTGTAAATAGTTTGCGAAATTGTTTTGTCAAATTGTCACACTGTTGAATGGAAATAAACGTATTTTGCAACCAAAAAACACTTTTTCATTGTTGGTGATAGCGTTTTACAGAAGTAAAGCACTATTTAGGTGTTTGTGGCATCATTCATGGACAAAAAGAAGTGTACAATTCACTAGAGTGCATGAAATAACATCGTTTCACAAAAAGCTCCTTTTCTCCGCTTTTTGTTTCAAAACAAAGCATTTTGGTGAAACTAACCATTTTCTATTGTTGATTACTGAAGAACAGAAAAAGGTAGAAACAAACTTTTTTTTCTGATGAAGGATGAGAGTTCAATCTTTCATTTGGTAGTATGTGTGTTTCCATAGTCCAAACACAACATTTTCTGTGGACCTTGAAAGATCAGTCAAAATGCTTAAATCGGCTGGCACTGGCGACATCCCGTTTCTGAAAACGTCTGGCTGTCAAAGAGTTAAAGCAACATCCGTCCGTAAATAACATCAAGTCTGGGTTGTCCAGTAGGATGTCGTAAAAGTCATCCCTCAGTGAGTTGTCTTCTAGAGTTCGCTGAGTGCAGCAGTGCAGTTGACCTTCGAGAAGACCATCAGCCATATTTCTTCCTTCGTGTATAAACAGATTGTGAGGCTGTGTCAAAACGGATTCAATCTTTCTCTGCCGTCCCCCGTCATCGTAAATGCTTGGCTAGTCACATATTGTACCGTACTATGTGATGTACGTACCGTTAACGGATGATGTAACACAATAAGAGAAGTTTTCTGAATCAAGCGTGCTAATTCGGAAGAAAATGCCGCACACACATGATGACGCTTCTCATATTTTTCAAGAGGTGTTGATGCGTACAGGCAGACCTGTCTATTGCCATCCACTGTTTTCTGGAAAAGTACTGCTGATACATTCGATGACTTTTCAGAGACGTCAAGAAAAAACATCCTAGTGTAATCAGGAACGACAAGAGCCGCGGCTGATGACGAAAATTGTTTTAGCAGGACAAAAGAAGTCTCAGCATCCTGGGTCCAATCAAGAACATGTGACAGGTTTCTCATTCCTTTTTCATTCACCAACTGTCTGAGAGAATGAGTCAGTTCCATGATGTCGAGAATAGTTGCACAAACCCAAAAAAGACAACATTTGTTTCACATTTGTCGGTTTGGGATGGTGCAAGATGTCATCTTTGTGTGATGGAGAAATACCTGTTCCATGTTTTGATATGAGACGTCCCAAAAATGCAACTTGCGGTCGGGCAATTTGGAGTTTGTCCTTGGAGCATTTCAAGCCGACTTTAGCCAGGTGGCTCAAAATGAGCTGTGTAGCTTGAAGGCAGGACTCCTCGGACGGCACAGCCAGGAGCAGATCGTCTACATACTGCACCAAGAGAACATCATTAGGGAGTTGTAAATGTGACAGCAGCTGTCTTAGGGAAGCATTAAAAACTCCAGGAGACAACACAAATCCCTGAGGCAGACGGGTATATGAATAACACTCGTTATTCCACGTAAATGCAAAATACTTTTGCATAGACGTGTCAAGAGGGATGCAAAAAAAAATGCATTCGCCAGATCAATGCAGGTAAAATGAGTGTGCAAAGGACTGATTTGTGACAGCGCAGAATGAGGATTTGGCACCGGCAAGGCAGGTGTCAAAACTTTAGCATTAATAGCCCTTAAATCATGCACCATGTGAAATTTACCAGTATTCTTTTTTTCTACTGGGAGAATAGGAGTATTGTAGTTAGACCTATCAATTTTGCAAAGAACTCCCGCTTTTAGCAATCCATCAATTGTTTCCGAGATGCCAGCTTTTCCGTCAGGCTTCATTTGGTACTGCGGCAGCCAAACGGAGTCGGGTGTCACTTCAATAGTTACCGGAGCAACGTCACATAAGCCCACATCAGTTGAGTCTGTGGACCAGAGTGCATCAGGCAAGGTTTTTAACATGTCACCAGCAAGGTCGCTATCAGATGTCTCTCTTCCGTGATGCCGATCCAACAGCTGATGCTCTAACACAGACATTGAAGCAAACATGTCAGATTTAATCCAATAGGCATCAAGTGATTTTGAATATAGCAAATCCGAGTGTATAGAGCATTGCCAATCAGTTGCTTTTGTACATGC
The DNA here is from genome assembly GCF_051991255.1 of Vanacampus margaritifer. Taxonomy (NCBI): domain Eukaryota; kingdom Metazoa; phylum Chordata; class Actinopteri; order Syngnathiformes; family Syngnathidae; genus Vanacampus; species Vanacampus margaritifer. The sequence continues at coordinate 21,526,283 of NC_135443.1, read as the reverse complement.
GAGGACAAATGGACCCAAATCTTTCGCCGTGTGCTGGGATGACACCATCAGTGATATATGAGGATAACATGCCAGCACAGATTAGTCAGGTGGTTCTGTCATCACATACCATTGAGCTTGTTCCTCAGTCAGATTCACAGAAAATGCAACACCGGGCCTACCTGCGAACAGATCACCTACCCGCAATTCCCATGTGTCGCCAACAACTTTCTGGAAGGCTTCATTGTACATGTCATCTCCTGTCCTGTCATGATATAGAGTACAATGCATACAATCTGAAACCACATCATATGATCGGAGGTTACTAACCCAACAGGTCCACTTTGACCAAAAATTCTCAGCATCCCTCCAGCCGGAGGAATCAGTGTCAATCTTTGCCCAGTAGATCTCAGCCGAGACGCAGGACATGGCGTGTTGAGGTATCACAGGCAACTGGGAGGAGATTTTAGAGGTAGTGGCTTCACCGCAGTAGAAGGTATTTCCATCTGGGAATTTTACCGAGAGTCCTTTCGATCCACACTGTATCAATGGCGCAGTTTTTATGAGCAGATCCCGTCCCATTAGATTCACAGGACAATTGGGTGCATAGACGAACTCATGTAGGAAAGTTTGTGTGAAGCATTGCGTTCGCATAGAGGTTGTCAAATTCAGGACAGTCTGTTCTCCCTTGAATCCAACCAGCGAAATGCCATTTGCTGTGAGCTTGCATTCTGGCGGCAATGTCATTATGGTAGAATGTCGTGCTCCTGTGTCCACCATGAATAATAACGTCGTGCCTCCTACCTTGATATCAATCATTGGTTCTTGGAGGGCAGATTCAGGGCTGAGTCATTGCGGATACTGTCCACCAGATGGCGGCAGGAACTGCTGGTTAGGAACAGAAGGATATTGTTGTCGTAACGATGACAAGCCACGTGTAGCACCACGCCCCCTATGGCTTCTCTGCCTTCCACTCTGCCGTCCTCTCTGCATATGCCGACCTCTGCCCCTGATGACACCTGATTCCTCCTGGCAAGTGTCTGCCCAGTGGCCGGGCCGACCACAGTTGAAACAATAATTCCGATCATATGATGCTCCATTCTGAAACATAATCAAATTTGATCCAACAGTATTAGGTGATGACATGTTCACAGAAGCCGAACTCACAAAGTCCTCCTCTTTTTTCTTCAAAGTTTGTAATTGTAGCATTGCCAACTGTAATTCAGTATTCTTACGTTTTTCATTTTTTGAGTCGATATCTTTTGCATACCTTCTCAAATTATGTTTAAGATGACTCAACCATCTTACATGCTCGGCGCCTGGCAAGTCCGGATTGGCCTCCATAGCTTGCACAATTGGTTTTGGCGCTCCTTTTAAAATTGCAGACCGAAAAATTTGTGAATACAATACAGTATCGGTCGGCAAGTGTCCAGTCTTTAATGAGAATTCGATAAGTGTCAATAAATGTAGCAGCGTCCTAATCAATTTTTTGAGTGAACAATAAGTCAGAAATGACAATTTCTGGGATCGGAAGTAATTCACCTAATACTTCAAAAAGTGACAAATAATTATCACGTGTTAGCGCTTCACCATCCATTAGAGAAGGCATCCCAGAATTAGACATTAACACTTCCAATTGCGAGAGCGGACACGCCTGTGTTAATAGTGCACGCACATCCCCCGCTGTCAACATCTGACCTATCACCTCTCTCTGCAGGGACCTGAGCCAATTCTGTCCCCCCGCCTGTAATGGCGGCAGCCTCTGGAGCAATACGCTCAGATCGGAAGGCAAATAAGGCTTATACAGAGTAGCAGAATTTCCAGTGGCCGGATCAACTTTAGTCAACATGGGTGCTTGCAAATTTGTCTTAGAGCGAGTCACTATTTGATTAGAAGCACTGTCTAAAAGTCTGTCTGGCACGCTCAAGTCACGTGACCCAGAAACATTCTCCACTGCACATGTTAGCTCTGCAAATTTCCTATGTATACTGTATATTCTCAATTTGATAGCTATTAGCAACAACAGATGCTTCTCCGGTCATTTCACGGTCCCGTTGTCTGAACAATTCATCACGCTCAGCCTTCAAAACACGATGTTGTTCAATCAATTCATCTTCAGCAGCCTTTTCAACACGATCAAGAATAGCACGCCATCTACTACGAGTTGACTGTGGAATCTCGGCATGCCGAGTTAATTCCAATCCGAAAGCTCTCGCCTGGTTCAATTTTTCCTGCGGCTCATCTCTAATGGCTAACACTTTATCCAAATGAAATTCCAGCCATTTCACAGAAGCATGTACGCCAGCAGCTAACGCATTAGCAGCCTTCACAACGGAGTCGCCAGTTAGCGTCTCATCACAGTTTTCCGAATCCCATTTTACATCGAGATTACCACCATTTACTGTTAAAACAAGTGCCTGCAAATCCTGCAGCATCTGAATAGCCGTACTATACGGTGATTCAGTAAATGGGTTCTTAGGGTCAAATCCATCACCCGCGCTAGCTTCAGCATAAGCAGGCGGAGCCGTTGGCTTAGCATCAGCCACGCGGTTTTCAAACTCGTCTCCGTTATCCGAGTCGTGGCTAGTGGACTCGCTTAACACAGCTTTACGAGCAACCTTCACGGAGCTGCCTAACGCAAGCATTCTAGCGTTAACCAACATTCGATCCACCACCTTACATTGTCGTCTAAATTTTCTTCCATTCGAAGAAAATATAGATGTATTTTTCACGGAGCTATCCAGCGCCTGCCGCTTTTTTACACAAGAAAGTTCCACGGACTTCATCAATGCAATCAAGCACGTTGTAGATAGTAACGGTGGAAACCAACCACTATCACAATTAGTGCGCATGCATTCATTTAAAAGAGTTTTCAACTTACGTCTTCGCCGTGCCGGGAGCGCTTCAACCATCACGATTGACGCAGCCTTTACTTGTGTGCCGAGCGACAATTTCCGACTATGGACCGAAAGTGTATTCAAATCAAACCAACCGGAGTCACGGTCAAATATGTCGTCCATGATATATAGTAATAAGTCGTTTTAATATTTATAAAGTCAGTGACGTCTCACTTATGGTACTACAATACAACAGGTCAAAACTATTCTCATTAGTCCCCCCAAAAAATTATTATTATTATTATTTATTTATTTTATTATTATTTTTTCCCTCAAAAAACAATAAAATAATAAAAAATGAAACAGAAATTAAATATCGCTTTCGCGACAATAAATATATCCAGGATCTATCGATTCCTTCACGGGCGGCTTAATTCAACAAAATCAGTAATAACAACAAAAAAAGAAAAAGCCTCTCTACCGCTTCAATCTGTTCACAAATGCCGTTCCGAACGGCGGAGCGCTCCTACTTGACGTCACTTCCGTATACAACGGGGATTCACTTCTTATGCATAGTTCAAATGTCGTAGTAATTTTCAAAATCGAGGACTTTTGCGTCCCTCCGTAACAAAAAACACTTCAAACCCACTAATACTTGTTCACACAGATCTCAGATACAATTTAGTAAAGACGTAATTGCAGCTGTAGTGATCCCAAACAAACAGAATTTCTCTACGTGGATAAGTGTCCACTCACCTTATTAATATGTGGCGCCTAGAAATTCAATGCGTCCAGCATCATCACAGCTTTTGCAAAAACGTCCAACTTTGTTTTCGTCGAGGTCACCATTTTGAAGGCATTATTTGATTACTTTATTAAGTGTAATCTTTTGCGTGTTCAAATAAATCAGAATTGAGATCTCATGAAAAAGTTTCCCTTGCAAGGAGTTTATTAAGAGCTCTTAAGACACAGGAAAAAAGCTTACATTCAAAAGGTGATGTTAAGCTTCCAGTGTGTCGAATATGGAAACACACAGTCGCTTCATACTAGTACAAAAGATTCTCCCCCCCTTAGATTTGACAAAGAATTAGTGTTCTTAATAAGCAGAAATGATGATACTGATACGATTATCTCAGCTCCCCACCAGCCTCGGAGAAATTATGTAGACAGGCTTTGACCTTGGACCTTCAGTTTTTACGCCCAAATGACTAATGACATGAGAACTTGACAACTTTTAAAACATACACATTCTTATCTGCAGCACGGTGGCTGACTGGTTAGCACGTCCGCCTCCCAGTGCAGAGGACGTGAGATCGAGTCTGGGCTTCGGCCTTCCTGGGTGGAGTTTGCATGTTCTCCCCGTGCTTGCGTGGGTTTTCACCGGGTACTCCGGTTTCCTCCCACATTCCAAAGACATGCATGGCAGGTTAATTGAACACTCCAAAATTGTCCCTAGGTGTGATTGTGAGAGTGGTTGTTCGTCTCTGTGTGCCCTGCGATTGGCTGGCAACCAGTTCAGGGTGTACCCTGCCTACTGCCCAAAGCCAGCTGGGATAGGCTCCAGCACCCCCCGCGACCCTTGTGAGGAAAAAGCGGCTAAGAAAATGGATGGATGGATGGACATTCTTATCTCAAGAGCTGGCAGGGAGTGAGAGGTTCCAATATATTTCACAAAATCATTATCACAGTGTTATTCATTTAACTACACATAGTTATATGGCATCTATATACTGTACCTATAAGTAAATTCAAAAACAGTAAAAATATAAATTGAAAATGTTAAATGTCAACACTGGAAACATGAAACACAGGCAATGGCTTGAGTTTAAAAACATACTATGACGTACAAGAACCATAAGGTATCTAGTACAATTTAAGAGTGTAATTCTCTAGTTAGTTGCTGCGCTTTCAATACAATCAATTGTCTAACTACTGTGCTAACACAAATAGCTACAGTGACGTTAGCCACGGAGTTAACTATTAGCATGACACACTAAGCAGAGTAGTAGACAATGTATTAGCTTCAAAAGTGATAATCATGACATTAATATTTGTTTTCACTATTTCACTTTCATGGTGTGAGCTGGACGATTAGCACACTTCAGGACAAAATTCAAATCCGAAAATGCAAAATGAAGCCTAGTGACTTGTTGATTGTGCACTTGTTAGCATGTTGGTTTTACGCTGCTGTTTGTATACTCGAATTGTTGCCATAGTGTAGTTTATTTACATGAGCATACCTGAAGGTTTTTGGCGACATCTCAGGACTTAATCTGTCCTTGCCGTGGTCCTCATCTGACTAACATTCACACTTAAAATGTATTTCTGGAACTGTGTCAATCTTTGTGACACAGTTTTCCGTGATGACAATTTTAACAAGCCACAGCAATGTTAGAATTTTCCAGTCTCACCTAATTGTGATACTGGCAGCCATGCTTCCGTAAGCCTGCCCCAGGGTAGCTGTGGCTACTTCAAGTAGTTTACCACCACCAGAGTGTGAACGTGTGAGTGCACAAATAATGTGTCCATTCCTTTGTAAAACGTCTTTGAGTGTCTAGAAAAGCGCTATAGAAATCTGATACATTATTATTATTATTAAACAATTAACACCTATATTTTGTGCTCTTTCTCTCATGCTACAAGATTTCCGCCAAAACACTGATCCTTCTAAGGTTTGGCCATGGTAGTGGGGTCGCAGCTAGCATTGGAATAGCTGATCAGTTGCTAATGGTGAGTGCTTTTTTTTTCCTGTCTTTGAAATGACTGTCTGTCTTTCTGCACAAAATAATGGTAGAATTGCATTTGGATGTGTTTTACTGTTTTACTAAGAAAACTCAGACAACATTACAACAATCAGTCAACTTCTGACTTTATTGGCAGATTATATTTTTGAGGTGACTAAAAAGGGTAGCCAAGATCCAGTTTGGGAGTGTAGAACAGATTCAGTGGGGGGGCGGTGGGTCACGGGGGGAGCGGGGGTTGTGGGCCGGTGGGGTGCCTGGTGGGCCTGCAGTGCCCCGTCCTGCTGCGTTGGGTTGGGGGCGCGGGCCGCGTTGGGGTGGGGGGCGCTCCTGCTCCGGGGTTTGCTCTCCGGCCGGTGGCCCCTGCGGGGCCCGGGGGTCGTCCTTTGGCGCGGCCGCGGCCTGGGGGGCCCTGAGGTGTTGTGCTTGCTCTGTCCTGGCGGTGGTCGACGGCTCCCCTCTTTGGTGGAGATTTTCATGCATGCTAGATCCACCACACCAGCATCTATCGAGACTCAGACACAATTTGTTTCTCCCTCAGGTCATTGATTCGGTGGAGGCTGGTGTCTGTGGATCTCACTCTGCTTCGTCTGTCCTTTCTACCTTTCCTCAGTTTCTCCTTTGGGCCCTTGAGGTTTCCCTGATTTGTTGGAGTTTGGATGTCTCTGGGGTTGGTGAAGGTTAGTGGCCCGGTGGGTGGTGTCTGGTCGGTGCTGGGCTTCGCTTTTCTTTCTTTTCTTTGGTCCCCCTTCGGGTCTCCTGGCGGCCCCACGACTCTGGCTGGATTTTGAAGTGTTCGGTTTAGGTGAACGGTATGGGAATTCTTATTTATTTATTTTATTTTTTTCTCACGCACGCACACACACACGCACGCACACACGCACACACACACGCACGCACACACGCACAAACACACATACAAAAAAAAAAAAAAAAAAAAAAGGGAGAACAATGATGATGACATTTCAAATGATCGATACTGAGATCTCCCAGAAAAAAAAGAAAAAAAAAAAGGAAGTGTGCCAGCATGACAGCTGAAGCCATCAAGGTGCAAATGAGAATCGCAAACCCGAGACAGGCGGAACCTCGGGCAGCTCAGTGACAAAGTGCCGCCGCTAACAGACTCTTGCTTGTAGAAGTTAACGCAAGGCCTTCTGCCACGCAGCTTGCACACGCCTCTGTGACTGAGATGAGTAACATGCCAGTGTTAGTAGACGCCACTACCAACCTCCTCAGTAATGAGGGGTTTCATGGGAAAATGAGCACAACACTAGGCAAAGGATAAGAGAGATGGAATGGACACCAATACATGAATTGCAGTTTTTATTTGTGAAAGTTGTTGGTATAGGAATGGTATAACATTTAATAGATTAATGGTTTGTTTTTAATTCAGTTGATTGTGCAGAATTAATTAACCATTCTTTTCAAGCAATGAAGGGTAAAATGGAGAGTAATACTTGGCTGCAATGATTCAGTTTCAGTGAAGCTGTCTACAGAACAATGCGACGTTTACTACATCCACACAATGGAAACTTGCATTATGATCCTGGAAAGTAATAATAGTACTATAATAGTACGGTAGTACGTGATAGAACCTTGTGTTTTTGTAAATAATTGATACAGAAAGTCTGACTAAAACAATCACAAACATCGATTCCTATAAACGTACGACCGCGTCAGTTTTTTAAATTAAAACTGAGCAGAATACAGACAAAATTTAGGTGAAAAAAATCAGAATCGTTCTAAAACTAGGGCATATGAACATCAAGGCTCTACTCTTTTTCAGTGAATCAAGAAAAATTTTGTGAGTTTAGTTCATTTAAATTTGGAAAATGCTGCTTTTATGACCCATCGAACAACATATTCATCCATTTTACACGTTTCAGTTCTTTAACTTTCAAAATGTAGTTATTCATGTGGCCATAATGAAAAAGACAAAGCGTTTCCCTTTGCTAAACCAATAAATTGATTGCTGTTGACAATGCGTAAGCGGGAAATGCCTCTGTGGGCAATTCTCTCACACCAGTTGTAATTACGCTCTTCGATCTTCCCTGGCGTTTTACAAATGAGAAGGTGTTGCATATTCACTTGGACGAGTAGCAATACAACCTACTTCTTCACCACTGCATTGTCTTGTGAGGACGCGGAGCCGATCGATGGCCCCCCAATGATCCGCAGCTCTTTGTTTTAATCTATTACTGTCACCGCTGACAGATGAACAGTCAAAATTACTAAATTCAAGGCTGGCTCTCAAAATATTGATATTAGGATTGTGTCAAATAGCCCTCAATTCTCTTTATTGGCATGAATTCCAATAACTCCCATTGAAAGTGTCCAATTTGGAGTAGTTCAAACATTCCTCAAATTTAACTTCCCATGGAAATGAACCCGAAACTTTTTGTAGATTTTCCACCCTTTGAAACTTTTATCACAGCACCTGGAGAGAAGGTGATGGTAACTGTTAAAAGAGTTGAGAAATAGAGAGGAAGAAATTACTGAGGAAAAACGCAACAACCTGTGAGACATTTTCAGATGTCCACATTCAACCTCAAAATGTCATTTAGTCTCCTCCCAAAGCTGGATTTGACGGCGTCTGTGCCCTTATTACTTTCCGCCCACTCCTTCCTTCACTCCTTTGTCTCGTTTGGGTAATGTGGCTAATGTGCTGTGTGACTGGCTGGCATCCACGCTAAGTAGAATTTAAGGGTTTTAGTCATTATACATCAGCTGCCAGGGATAATGGGTACAATCATCCTTGGAAAACATGCTCAAAAGAAAAAAAAAGAATAGGAGCAAGAAGTCTCTTGGCACAATGGTTTCAAGCCATTTTCTTGAAACAATAGTTCAAGCATTTTTTGCATTCTGACATCTTTTGTTTCCTGATGGACAAAATTGTGGAATTTATGATGAGAGACTGCTTGATTCCCAGTTATGAAACCGCAACCAATGCATCTCTAGCTAAAGGTTAAGCAGACCCCAAGTGACACATCACATCATTTCACTTGTCTCTGGAAGGTGAAGTACTTTCAGGTGTGGATTAGGATGGATTGGCGGTTGTTATAACCAGAGTTAGGCAAAACCAACAGTATTATTTTGAGGGAAATCTGACTTTAAAAATTAAATTCACCATGATGGCGTGGTAAACTTGCAACTTGGTCTCAGACTAAAGACTCCAAAAAATAAAAAATAGGCAAGTTCAGACCCAAATAAAACTCACATTTTCCAGATAACATTGCGGTAATCATCAGTATGGATGGTGCTGAGCAGAACTAAATGAAATTGAAAGTCATTATAAGTGAAAGATTGCATTTCCGCCTGATAGAGCATTTCATATTCACAGCGAATATCCTCTTTGGACTTGGCACTTGCAAGCAAACATTTGCACAATTGCTTTCTTGGACCAAGATAGATGCACATGAAAACAAAGCAAAAGTGCAGCAAAGTTCAAGAAGTTTTAATCGAAGCATTCAGGGACAATCTCCAAAGGAGCCACTTGGGCATGGTCTAAACAATTGGAACTTTTCTCGGCTACCGGAGAATAAACTGTCGTTCTTAGTTAAATGGCACTAATCCAGCTTAATTGTCACATTTTGTGTTGTCGTGGTAGCAGGCAGAACCAAATTCAGCGTCACGGCAAAGTAAACCAAAGACTTTCATGCAAGTAGAAGGTAAAACTTGTGTAGAAATAACAAAGAAGAGCAACTGACTGAACACGAATGTGAACTATAAAATGTGAACTAATGAACAAAACAGGACTACTGTTTGAAACATGTAGGGAAGAAGGAATTGTGAACAAGAACTGACAACAAAGCTATGAAGGAAGAACAAACAAGGATTAGGACCAAAAGAACACTAAGATTCAACAAAATGAACATAGACGCTAATCAAAACAATGAAACGAGAGTTTGAGACACTGGGGTAGGTATTAACTGTGAAAATGAAATAATCAAACAAAGAAAATGAAAAACTAAAAACACATAACTAAGCATTAAAAGAAGATAAATAGGAGACAATACGGTAGGCAAGGAGTGAGCCATCACTAAGAACGCTGGAGTGACGACCGGGGCCTTTCCCCGCTGGGCCTGGGGTTCGGGGGTGCCGCCCGTCCTCCGGTGCCCCCATCTCCCCTCCTGTCCCGGTGTTCCGTCCCTCTACGCGGTGGGCGCGAATGCCCTCTCCGCTCCGCTGCCCGGCCCCTCTTCGGCGCCAGTGCCTGGGTGCGGGGGATCCCCCGGGATCTGGGGGTCGGGGGCTGTCGGTTGGTGGGGGTGGGGTCGGGGGAGGGGCGGCTTGTTTGGGGGGTGGTGGTGGTGGTGGGGGGGGCTGGGTAGGGGGGGTGCTGGGGGTGGGAGGGTGTCTGGGGGTTTGGGGGCCTGGGGGCGGCTGGGGCTGGGTTAGGGTGGATGGGGGCGGTGTTGGGGGTCGTGGGGGGGGGGCGGGGGCTGCGGGCCGGTGCGGTTCCTGGCGGGTCTGCAGTGCCGCGTCCTGCTGCGTTGGGGGCGCGGGCCGCATTGGGGTGGGGGGGGCGCTCCTGCTCCTGGGTTTGTTCTCCGGCCGGTGGCCCCTGCGGGGCCCGGGGGTCGTCCTTTGGCGCTGCCGCGGCCTGGGGGGCCCTGAGGTGTTGCGCTTGCTCTGTCCTGGCGGGGGTCGACGGCTCCCCTCTTTGGTGGAGATTTTCATGCACGCCAGATCCACCACACAAACATCTATCGAAACTCAGACACAATCTTCCTCAGGTCATTGAATCGGTGGAGGCTGGTGTCTGTGGATCTCACTCCGCTTCGTCTGTCCTTCCTTCCTTTCCTCAGTCTCTCCTTTGGTCTCTTGAGGTCTCCCTGATTTGTTGAAATTTAGATGTCTCTGGGGTTGGTGAAGGACTCTGGTTGGTGGCCTGGTGGGTGGTGTCTGGTCGGTGCTGGATTTCACTTTCCTTTCTTTTCTTTGGTCCTTTCTCGGGTTTCCTGATGGCCTCACGACTCTGGCTGGAAGTGTTCGGTTTAGGGAAACGGTATGGGATTTATTTATTTTTTTATAGGTTTTAGGTGAACTAATGAATACACACACACTCGCACGCACGCACATACACATATTCACCCACATACAAAAAAAAAATAAAATAATACAAAAAAAAAAAAAAATATATATATATAGAAAAATATATAAAATAAAAGGAGAGCAATGATGATGACATGTCAAATCGGTAAAATTACCGAATGAACAATACTGAGCTCTCCAAAAAAAAATAAAAACAACAACTGCACAATGACCGCTGCGCAACAAGTAATGGATCCAGAATGCAATGCGCGAATCACAGACGCAAATATAATGACGTCACTCTATTCTTAACGTGGAATATGGAAAATAGACAAATATAATAATGATGACTATTAATATTTGGAACCTTTCTAACACTAATTTAAAAACACACATTTCATTTTTTGTCTCACTGTCTGAAGTCAAATCAGACTAAACCTCACCCTTTTCAGGTCAATCAGGATCACCCAAATTATTTAATTTGGTTAAATGCCACAATAATAAGAGAGATAATTTCTTAGAGAATTTTATATGATTTTATTCGAGGTCAAAGTTTTACATACATTGCCTTAGTATTGATTAACATTTCCTTTGAACTGCATGAGTTGGGTCAAACGTTTTGGGTAACCTTCCACAAGCCTCTGCGGGAATCCTGGCCCATTCCTCCTGACAGAACTGGTATAACTGAGTTAGGTTTGTTGGTAGCCTTGCTCGCACACACCTTTTCAGATCCGCGCACAGAGTTTCACTGAGATTCAGATCAGGGCTTTGTGATGGCCACTCCCAGACATTGACTTTGTTATCCTTAAGCAACTTTTTAAAAAAATTTGGGCAGTGTGCTTAGGGTCATTGTCCATTTGTGCCCAAGTCTTAGCTTCCTGGCTTTGAGATGTTGCCTTAATATCTCCCTGTAATGCTCTTTCTTCATGATGCCGTCTATTTTATGAAGAGCTCCAGTTCTTGCTGCAGCAAAACAGCCCCACACCATGATGCTGCCACCTTCATACTTGACAGTTGGTATGGTGTTCTCAGGTCTACAAGCTTCCCTCTTTTTCCTCCAGATGTAACGTTGGTCAAAATGGCCAAACAACTCCACTTTATTTAATCAGATCACAGGACATGTGTCGAGAAGTTAGGATCATTGTCTTGGTGTCTTTTTGCAAACTGTAATGTGGCTTTTTATTTTATTTTTATGTTTGTTTAGGAGTAATGGCTTTATTCTCGGTGAGTGGCCTTTCAGCCCATGTCGGTGCAGGACTTGTTTCACTGTGGATAATGACACTTTCTTACCAGTTTCATCCAGCATCTTCACAAGGTCTTTGGCTTTTCTTCTGGGGTTGATTTGCACATTTGGGACCAAAACACATTCATCTCTGGGACACAGAGCCCATCTCCTTTCTGAGCGGTGTGATGGCTGGACATTCCTATGAGCTTTATACTTGCATATAATTGTTTGAACAGATGAACGTGGCACTTACAAGCATCTGGAAATAGCACCCAAGGATGAGCCAGACTTGTGGAGCTGAACGATTCTTTCTCTGATTTCCTGGCCAATTTCTTTTGATTTCACATGATTTTAAACAAGGTTAGCAGAGTGTTGGAGTTGTATAGCAAGCCCTTTGAGCATTTATTCCATATCCTTGATTTCAGTAGTGTTTCTCACTAGTTCAGTCTTTGTCAGCACTAGTTGGACAATTAGCCACACTGGCTGTGCACTTTGTCATACTCGTTGCACAGAAACTTTGATTAGTCTCTCATTTTCAGCAACGTGTTAATTAGTCAAATGTGAATTCTTCTCACTAGTGAAATGTGTCCTATGATTTCCTTGCACTAGTTAGGTTGTGAGAGCTGAAACACCCACTAGTTAACTAGTGAAAGACAAAACACTGACAAGTTAACTAGTGAACGGCTCTTGAAGTCTACATGTTGAACTAGTGACATGCAAATGTTTTACTAGTTAACTAGTGATGCCCCAAATATCCACTAGTTACCCTAGTGAGACATTTTGACTGAACTAGTTCAACTAGTGAGGTCCAAAATGTTCACTAGTAGAACTAGTGGATGCCAACATGCTCACTAGTCAACTAGTTACACACAAATTTATTTTTTATTTTTTAAAATGAGGAGGTGGGGCAGACGTGCATCCTGGATTCCTATTGGCTATGCACTTAAAATACACCAATCAAGATTCAGATTTTGTCATTATCCCACCCCCTTTAATTGCATATTTTACACTAGTTTACAAGTTGTCCTGAGGAATTGGATAAAACCATACAAAGTTACACCAACTTAAAAAAGTTAAGTTAGTAGTAGTTTTTATAAACTTTGAGTATTGTGTACTTAATCTATTTGATTATTGTGAGTGCTTGGGTGAGGCAGCACGGTGGCTGACTGGTTAGCACGTCCGCCACTCAGTGCAGAGGACGTGAGATCAAGTCCGGGCTTCGGCCTACCTGGGTGGAGTTTGCATGTTCTCCCCGTGCTTGCGTGGGTTTTCACCGGGTACTCCGGTTTCCTCCCACATTCCAAAGACATGCATGGCAGGTTAATTGAACACTCCAAATTGTCCCTAGGTGTGGTTGTTCGTCTCTGTGTGCCCTGCGATTGGCTGGCAACAAGTTCAGGGTGTACCCCGCCTACTGCCCGAAGCCAGCTGGGATAGGCTCCAGCACTCCCGCGACCCTTGTGAGGAAAAGCGGCCAAGAAAATGGATGGATGGAGTGTTTGGGTTTACAGTGCAGTTGATAGTGCTTACTAATCTCTCTCATTCAATGAGAGCAGTTTTGGCCCAACTTCAACCAATGTTTCAGTTTTTTGTTGAAGTCTCTTGTATTTGTCTCCAATTTAAGTTCAGCGGGGAGAACATTCCATAGTTCCCTCATCACAGAAGCTAGACTGTCCAAATGTTGTTCTAAACTTTGTGAGCTCACAGTCCCCACTTATTGAGGCTCTGGTGGTTGGTCTACAGAAGCTCTGACGCCTCGCCATGAGACCAGATAACAGTGGTGACACACAGATGTACAAACATTTAAAAGATGGTTTCAAAGTACTAAAATTCACAAACGTTTTTGAATGATTTCACAATGATGCCAGCTCATTGGTTTCCTATCAAAAATCTTAATTACCCTTTTAAACAGAGAAGATATTGGCTTTAAAATGGAGGTGGATGTTTGTGACCATGCTGTAACCGCCGTAACGCATTATGACAGATGCGAGAAAACAATTGGATTCATTTACCCCAAGAATTGGTTCACGCTCTAAAGATTCGTCAAAGGTACAATTTGAAGATCTCTTACTGATAGAGAAACACATTGAGAATATATATATATTTTTTATGTTTATAGTGAGACGGGATTGTTCAAGCCATTGCGAGATGTTGTGTAAGGCCTCCGTTAACCGCTGCCCAGCCAGTGCAGATGTTTTGGCTGACACATGAATTACAATGTCATCCGCATAAAGTTGGCAGTTAACACTCCTATAGTCTGGAAGGTCGTTTATGTACGTTGTGAACAATATGGGAACCAAAATGGAATCTTGAGAAACTCCTGGGTTATTTGAAAGCAGAACAGACTTGACGTCTCCCACCTTAACACACAGTTCTCTACCTTTCAGGTAGGACTTAATCCACATAAGAGCTGGACGTGACATTTTAAATTGCTGCAATTTTTTCATAATAATGCAGTGGTCTGCTGTGGCATAGGCCTTTTCATCATCAAAATTATGCGTTTTATTGGTTTGGACACACGAATATGTCCTGTCCACTGGGACACTGGGCGTTACCAGGATTAAAAACAACAAAGACCTGTTATATAAAGATTGAGCAATGTTTTGGACCAAAGAATAACTTGATCCAAAAGATAGCTCAAAAACAGCTATCAAAAAGAAGAGGTGGTCAATTAGTTTGACAACTCTATTAAAGTTTAGAGGAGGCACAGCGCGCTCCCGTCATCTTGGGCTCATTGGATTGTAATGTATTATCACAGAACGTATGAAAAAGTCTCAAGGAACAACAGCTGAAATTGATCTAATTTCAGTTTTCAAGAGACACCAAGATGTGATGATAAAAAGATTAGGATCTACAGATGATCACAATCCAAAAGACAGAACTGACAAGACCAAAGACAACCAATCACTGAATCAAGTACAATTGGAGACACTATGGTAGTTAAGGGCTGACCCAGGATTACAAGCAAAGACCCCTTACTAAAGATGAAACGTTTTGGATCAAAGAATAACATGATTTCAGAAGACAGATCAAAAACAAACCAACAAAGAGAGAACAGGCCAACAAATTGGACAAACTACTAGGGCTACTACTGTGAGCAATGAAGGACAAACACAGATGTATGAAATACAAATCAATGAGAATGAGGATGAAAGACCAGTCCATAGACCAGATCTGTAAACCTGCTTCCGCCGGTGCTCAGTTGAGGCTTCGTGTCATAATGACAAGAAACAATACTGCGGTCCCCCATCTGTGCCACCACAACCCCCTATTTATTTTTAATGCACCACATACATTCACCAACACATGTCTGAGAAGCTGGTGGATCGGAGCGGGGTAGATATCATTTCCCTCTGCTCCAACTCACCTGCTCCCAATTTTAATGCACCACACACACACACAAACACACACACACACACACGCACACACACACACACACACACACACACACACACACACGCACACACACACACACACACACACACACACACACACACACACACACACACACACACACTTGTATGTACACTGCATGGGGTCACGTCCACGGTGTAGGGGTAGAGTTTGCTAGTCAGCGAGCTGGCAAACTCAGTAACAGGGTTAGTTTTCACTATACACCTTTATCCGCCCGGCCTGGGGTCCGGGGGTGCCACCCATCTCCCGGTGCTTTCTTCTCCCCTTCCGTCCCCAGTGTTCTGCCCCACCACACGACTGGAGGTGGGGTGGGCGCAAGTGCCCACGCTACGCCACTACTCTGGCACCGATTCCTGGGTACGGGGGGTTACCGGGATTTGGGGGTCAGGGTGCAATAATGATGACATGTTGAATCGGTAAGATTACCGACTGATCAATACTGAACTCTCTCGAAAAAAATAAAAATAATGACAGGAAGAGACGAGACCCAAGTGTCCACCACCTCTGATGAACACACATTTTCACAGAAAAAGTCCTAACCAGCGGTCTTGCCTTGGAGACACAATATATACACAATATACGTAAAAAAAAAACAAAGAAAATGCTCCTGAGTTCAGAAGGGAAATGATTGGCTGGAGCTATCAAAGGAACATGAAAACCATAACCAGGCATGTGGGACTTCTTGAGTTTTTCCATTTCATGATGATTTTTCCACTCTACAGTCCCTAATGGCTTTGGATGAGCCTTTGGTTTCTATCAAACCAGCATACAATGCATCCTACATTCTTTTCTGTCCATTTACCGCTCCCGAATCACGGCACCCTTCTACTTTAGTTCATTCATGATGGTAAAAATGGCTGTAAAACAGGAAGAGTGGAGAGTACTTACTCAGCTTTCAATTAGATTGATAAAACGAGCTCAGTGTAACCCTAATGGATTTAGTCTCTCGTATCCATATGCGATGCTTCAAAGCATCATAATTGAATGAAGTATATAATCAAAGAGCAGGTAAATTTGCTTCCGCTTGCTTCAAATTTCATTCCCGAGTGAGCGTTCACTGACAAATCCTGATCTGTTCTATTGGTGACTTTACTGCAGATTGCCAACCACTCTGGAAAACACGAATCAGATCAATGACTGCGTTCTTTTTGAGACGGTACTTGATGTAAAAAGTTTGAGAGCGAGCAGCTAGCGTTTGCTCTGCTTGCATTTGACAGTCATGCAAAAAGGGTGCGGCGGGAGTGGGTGGTGGGTTTGGGGATTAATTTGCTGAAAGCTGAAAGTACTGAGTGATTTGTTGTCCTAACGAGTGCCTATTTCATAGCAGTCATTAAATGGTTAAATAGTATAATTGGATTTCCATTACATTTTGGTTGAAGAGAGCCTGATTGTTACTACTCAATTTTAATTGTATAGTTATTTTTCGGCTGATTATTGTAAAAATAAATTTAATGGTAATATTTCACACTAATACGTATATAAATCTTTAGCATTCAGTTGGCCTTAATCATTTGGATTTGCCATATTATTGAGGCGGTTAGTATGTTTGTGTGTGTGTATTTATTTTATTGCTGTTAAACGATTAAAATTTTACTAATTAATCGCACAATATTATGTATTTAATCACAATTATTGAAAATGTTTGCTACTATTTTCTACTAAGCTTTTACAGATATTTGCTTGAGTAAAATCTTGGAATTTATGTAAAATCATTAAATAGAGAGAATATATTTAGATTCAAAGACTGTTCTAATAGCTTTTCTTTGGTCCTTCAAAGTGTTTAAAGTGGAAGTCAACCATAAACATTTCTTGGCATGATATCCTGATTGATATTAACTTTGTGGAATATGAGTTATGTTCTGTCCCTCATATGATAGTAAATTGAGTTTTATTGTAAAGCCAATTTTTTGTGTGAAGAAATCTGTTCTACCTTTGCCAGTAGATGTCACCCTTGCCATTGTGTGTTCATATATTTGACTTTGTAAAACAGAGCCGCGTACTGGCGAAGCAATGTAAGCAGCATCTGTGTTACTGAAAGCCTGCACACGCAGTTACAACAGGGAGGTAGAAAACGACAAATTCCCTCTCTCACCATTGTTTTTTTATTTTTTATTTCGGAGCCTTGGCAGAGCATAATCTGTAAGTCATACCAGTCATAATGCTATTCGTGTTTGTGATTATTCTAAGTTTCTTAATGGTGAACTTTCTTTAAAACGGTAGCTCGTTGCTATTAGCTGTTAGCTGCTATCCTATGCTGAAGTCAGTGTTAGCCTACTTGTGCTACGCAGATGTTAAGTAGTATTGCTTATACTGTAATGTTATTTTTTTATGCAGGAGCACTTATGTTTTATTTTGATCTGTATGTTGCAGTTTCACAAAAATACTAAAGAAAAAGGAAGTAAAGACCAAAGGCTACATCAACCACGTGTCCTTTTATTTTTTGGAACTCTTTCAAATGTTTAGCTCACTGCATAGGTTACGTCCCCTACACTAACTGAGGGCAGAAGAAGTTATGAAGCAAAATGTAGCCGTTTTTATCCATCTTAGGGGCAGCCATTTTGATACTTGCTGTCAACTGACGATAACATCAATGTTGCTCAGGGCTAAGGCAACGACCAATCACAGCTTTTCTGAGGCTGCGCTATGATTGGTTGTTGCCTGAGCAACATTGATACCATCTTCAGTCGACAGCAAGTGGCAAAATGGCCGCTAGTGGAGCTGCATAGAACATATTGCCCCCCCCCCCAAATTGACTTCCCCTTTAATTCTTTACACTCTACTGTATATACCAATGTGGTTAGGCTATTGTATGTATTATTATACAGTAGAGTGTTTTTTTGTTATGCACAGATACTATCTTAATAGTCACATAATTGTGCTTTTATTGCTTCAACTGTCTTGTATCTTACACAAGGGCAAGTACTTCCACACCCACCTGAGCCATGTTGCCCCAAGGCCACGGAAATAACGTTTAATAAATTCACTTGAATTTAACGGAAAAAATGTAGGTAGTGGTATAATTTCGCTGTGTGACAAATGTTTAAGCCTTGGGGAAAGTCTCTTCTGAGTCCTCTTGTTTTAATTTGTCCTGCAGCGTAACGCGTTGTGCTTTATTTAGACTGCATTGTGTGTGAAAGTATTTGCCTCCCTTTGTTTAATTGTGCAGGACACGCCATTAAACGTGAAAGTGAAGCGTCCTCGCGGAATGACAAGCGAGATTTTATTATGGAAAACGAGAGAAATTCTGCAACTACTTTGCAGTGAAGCACACAAACAGGCAGTACAAACACTTTAGTGTGCACTGTTAAAACAAAATGCATTCTTGGCTAGTTTGTGGTTGGATGCATTTAAATGTTTTGAGTTTTTTGGACGTGCCATTGGGCCTTACTGGATGTGTCAGTCAAACTTCAGTGTTTGTTGTAAACAGTCGTCATAAAATGTCAGACCAAAAAAAACTCAAAACTGGCAAGGTTTTGAGTTTTGAGGCCATTGAGGCTTTTTTGTAATTGTCTCCCCAAATCTCTTTATCACATTTATTCTTGTGACAGGTGTAAGGCAGATGCCAACACCATATTTTATGTGCTTGCAGATCATTACTAATAAAATTCACGGGCCACTCGTATGCTTTTGTAACAGTTCGCTGTTCAGGGAGGGCTTGTTCACAAGATTTTGTTAGCTGTCTGTGGTGATCTGCTCACGCCGAGCCTCGGGAGCGTCGGCGAGGTCAACAAGCTACACTGATGTTGGATGATGAACAAATCTGTCCTGTGGGTGAGGACGTTGGCACTCTGACGGAGCAGGATTTGCACAACAGATTCGTTTCACTTCGATTGTCCGTTTCGCGTGCAGACGTTACACTTTCTTGACGGCCTTTTTTTCCGGGGAATAGCAAGTAGCAGACTGTACCCACTACTCCGATGAATATGCCTGAGCGTGCTCGGTTGTGCACCGCGTTTTCCGGTGTTAGCATCGCTAGCCCGTGAACCTTTATGACGTCGTCACCCCAACACGGCCCGCGCCCCAAGCCCAACGCAGCAGAACGGGGCACGGCAGGCCCACCAGGCACCCCACCGGCCCACAGCCCCCGCTCCCCTGCATCATGTCAACCAGCTCTCTACTGTACCTTTTCCTGTCATAGTTCCAACATTCAAAGTCCCTACTCTCAGTCCTAGTCCTACGAACACACCTTCCTCCTCTCTTTCTTCGACCAACAGTAGTCCAGTTTCCACCGGCACCCTGTAGGTCAACAGCACCGATGGCGGTCGTTGTTAACCCGGGCCTCGACCGATCCGGTATGGAAGTCATATATTTGATTCGCATGTTTGATTTGGCCAAAGTTTTTACATTGGATGCCCTTCCTGACACAATCCTCTGTATTTATCCGGACTTGGGACACTGGGTTGTGCCCCCTTGCGGCTACATTGATTACTGCATTAAGTAATGTTACTTACAAATTTATTAAATTTTTTTAAACTATTTTTAATTTGTCATTAAATGCCTTAATTATACTCTGGTATGTTTCAATTTGCTGTATATTTAGTTAAGATAGAATTATAGTTGGCTAATTAGAACTGTCAAACAATTATATTTTTTAATCAGATTCATCACACCCTAAGAATTTTGATTAATTACCATTAATGGCTTAATTAAAAAGGCTTTTTATCAGCATTTTTTTGCCTGCCAAATTTAAGGAGCAGCTAATATGCGTTATGTCTTTTGACATTTAATGTTATGAGGAAATCTTTAAAAAATTTTGATCCACTGTTTGACATGAAAAAATATTCTGAATGTCATACGCAAACATGTATTAAATGCTTGACTGTAAAGCATGTAGTTATGTTTATTGTTCAAACACAACCTGTGTTACCTTCAACATAGCCATCCACTGTCGGCTAGGATTATCTGCAGTCAGAATTAATAGTGTGATAAATCTGCGTTAATACATGATTAATGCAATATTTTTTGGTGATTAATTAATCAGTTAACGCTTTAACTTTGACAGCACTACTTATAATAAACATTTCTACAATTTATACTGCATTTTATAAAGTAAATTTGCCACAAATGCAGATTTGCATGGTGCAGTGTGGAGGACCCGGATGTATTTTCAAAACCAAACAGGCAAACAAAGGACTGGGAAGAAACAAAATACTTAATTGACAATTTTTATTTTTATTTTATTTTATTTTTTATTTTTTTTGCAATCACAACAAAAGGAAACAGCATGACTGGATTAACATGACAGCAATATCAACAACAAACGAAACCAGGGAACGCAAATACAACTGATGAGGCAGCGAGGTACATCTGGCCATTATACAAGTGGTTGGAGGGAGCTGATTGGTTGGCACAAAGGACAGCACTGACAGGAACAGGTGGAAACAAAAACATAAAATGAACAAAACAACATGAGAAAATGGTCAAAGGGAAAACATGCATGAATGACATGAATTCAAGTTAAATATAATCACAACAGGTCAACAACAATGGTAAGCGCAGACATGAAATGATGACAAAATGATACGAGTCCGTGTTGCGCAGTCCTCTTTGGCTGAATTAAAAGATGTGTTTTCTGATCATCAGATCCTTAAAATTTTAACCCTGGCCTTAATCATTCTTAAAAATGTAAGCATTGAATATAAGCATTTAATGGTCTAAATCAGGGGTGGGCAGACTCGGTCCTCGAGGGCCGGAGTCCTGCAAGTTTTGGATGTTTCTTTTCTCTAACACAGCTGATATATGATCAGCTCATCAGCAACCTCTGCATAAGCCTGATAACTATCCTGTTGATTGAAATCAGCTTGTGTTGGAAGAGGGAAATCTCCAAAACCTGCAGGACTTCGGCCCTCAAGTACCGAGTTTGCCCGCCCCTGGTCTAAAGAATGCCACATTACGGAATTAATTTTTTTTTGCATTTAGATAAAGTAGATTTAGGCAGTTTTCTTTACCGTTACCCGCAAACAGCAGTTTATATTTTGTATTTTATGTAGTATATTGTGAAAAATTGAAAAGGTCCAAACCCAAGTGGGCTAAATTTGGCTTCCTCAAACCTGCATTAGAACGTCCTATTCAACATTTGCCCATCTGGGCTTTCAAGTTCTGCAAAGCCATCTGTGTCAATATGAGTAAGTTGAGTAACTGTGTGAGATCGACACCTCAACAACCTATTTTTGTTATGACTAATTTGTTGAAGCTTGAGGTAACCCAAACTACCTTGAGTTTTACGGATAGTCTGTCCTGTTTTAAATGTCAAAATGAGTTCGCTGATGTGTCCTCTGCAAGATGTTAAAGGCTTCTTTTTGTTTCTCTAGACAATTTCACCACGTTTGTCAACAACAGGCGCCAAGACTTTTGGGTGGCAGAAAGAGATAGACTACTGATGAAATAATGACAAAAATATCGTTTGGAGTTGCACCACCACATACTGTATAATGAAAGGATTAGTTTTATGATAATTTCCTTTAAAAAATCCAAATGAATTTTATGTGGTTTGCTTTTGCATGAGTAATTTAGCAAAACAAAATATCTAGCCTTCAAGCTAATGTCAACAACATAGCATTCTACCCCTTTTCGCGTAAAAAAAACTACATCTGTGCCATCAATCCTGGCAATTGAACAGTTAATTACAACAATTAATTAGCCAGTCCCTCCATGATCTTGGTAACTATGTCTGAATTGCCACCATGTCTATATTTAGATCAACATACCCATTGAAATGTAAATTACGGCTGGCGTTTTTACATCTCCCTTGCAATCAAATGACCTTTGTTATTATTAGCTTTTGTATATTGCAAGAGCTAATGGGGATCCAAGAAACAATAAACCTCACGTAACATCTTTTCAACTGGCACTTCTTACATTCAAACTACATCAGTAGCAAAGAAGGCTCAAATCATCAGTCCAGCCATTTAGCTTTTTTCCTGAGTGCTCTGCCTTGGCCAAATGACATTGAAGGACTTGTTTACCAGTGGCGCCATCAAAGAAAGTTCAGTCTTTTGTGAAGTGTGACGTCATTGTGAAAAGGTCTATATACAAGTTGTCAAAGGCTTCTTTTCGCCTCTACTACATTTTTTTTCATCGGAAAGCTGCGAGACGAGGGCATGATAATGTCGCAACTAGACAATGGCGGTGAAAACCATTACAGAAGACGAAACTGTGATTTCCGTCGGCCGCGATCTATCAGCAGCTGAGCGAACACTCTACATTATTCATTGACATGGTGCAATCTAACGTCTGCTCGCAGTCGCCGTGTAAAATAGCTTAGTAAGGTCCTGATGGATTCGCGGAAACATCCGCCTCGTAGCCTAAAGCACAAGAAATTTTATGAAAAAGTGTCACAAACTATATCAGTGCTACCCGGGGGTGCTTAGTGACAGTGTTTTTTTCATGGCTGCCCCCCAGCCAGACAGTGTCACAGACTAGGTGACATCATCGCCCCGTCAAGGTTACTTAAGGTCACCGTTGCATAAGACACTTTTAGGACATAAATTTTTTTTGTCACAAATTTAGCAAATTTGCAAACCTACATCCGGGACTGACATAATAACAATACAGTGGTGCCTTGATTTATGAGTTTATTTCATTCCTAGACCACGCGTGTAACTCAAAACACTCAAATCTAAAATTCAACATACCCCAATGAAATTTATTGAAATGCCATTAATCCATTACAGCCCCCTAAAAAACACATCAAAAGTTTTATTTTCATTTTGGACAATAATGGGGTGGACATTTAATAAGTTAGCATTTAATGAGCACATGGTGGACCTTCACTTAGCAACATAATTCAGTTAACAAGCTGATTGTGTAATGTTTAAGAAATATACTATATTTCAAATTTTTTAAAGTTTTTTTTTATATATACGTCTTTATATTTCACAATGACAGAGAAGACATGTTAAGACAAAATGCAGCAACACACATTTGATGAAAGTTACAAAGCCAAGTGTAAATGTTTATTTTGCAACGACATTGCTCATTAAATATCTGGATTTCTTTAAGGGGCAGTTACAACATAATGCCAGAGTGGACAGATACACATGCAAAATATTAAATATAATTATGAGAATAGAATCTAAATAATTAAAATAAGTTTTTTTAATTAATCGATTAATTTTGGACAATAAAAACATGTAATTTTTAAAATCTAATTTATTACACTTGATATAAATAAGCCGCTAAGCGATGTTAGCCATAATTTCTTTTTATGCTTCCAAAATGCTTCTTATGCTTGCCAACTAATGCTATGAGATTTGAGAAAACCTACCTCTGACCCCGTTTGTATGACACTTACAAACAGACTGAACTTGTGTTTCAAACAAGAAGTTAATCAATAATTTAGATGGTACACAAGGATGGAAGCCACTTACTGTCCTTTCGGTCGGCTTAATTGAATCACTCTGAATAAATGGAGTGACGGTAGAAATACGTGCCAAATACGAATGGTACAAAGAGAAGAGTGCTTGCACCCGCACAGATGACACATGGAAAATGTGTTGTTGCATTTTGACATTTGGTTAGTCAGCATAAAAATGGTTGCTGGAAATTTATAATGTGATTATGTTGAAGGAAACATGCAGGTTTTGTGGTTACGTCAGCATGAAATGATTGGGACCACATGACATGATATTTGTACCATTGATAGTCAACAGTGCACTTATGACACATTTTTATTTGTCTTATTTTGCTGTTTGCCACAACCCTGTTATAGATTCTCAGGCACCTGGAAAAATATATTTCAAAGATATTGCTCAATTAATTGGGGTCGCAAATCAAATGCCAATATAAACAGTTTTTCCACAAGCATACATACATGATAGCTGTGTTAGCTGCTATGCTAAAGGTTCAAGAATAAACTTAGATATAAGATAAATTAGAAAAACTTTGATATTAAGATGTATTTTTTTTATAATATGAGGCCAGGTGTTACGATTGGGGGGTGAGGACCCAAATGCAGGATTCAGGGAGGCGAGGCCGGATTGCAGGTGATCAACAAAAAGGTATTAATTTCCAAAATAACAACAAAAAGGCAAACGAGGAACGTGGAAAAACTTAACAAACGACCAAAAAGTGAATGCAAAGTAACAAACAAAACACACGGGCAAGGACAGGACGACTGATAGACTCTTTGACAAAAACAAGTGATCCAACATGGAATGCAGGGAAGGAGGGAACTAAATAGGAGCAAATTAACGAGACAAGGACACACACCTGGACATGACAAGAGGCAGAGGATGTTGCATGGAAAACACAAGAGGACCGCAATTGGTGGTGGTAAATTGTTGTGTTGGAATTTGTTGTGTTTTATTCTTGTTGTCTGAAAATGTTCAAATATATCTTAGGCAATTATGCTGTTAACTAACGGTAATTGAAACAATATCAGACACCTAACTAGGTAAAAAAAATAATAGGGTGGTGGCAGCGTCTTTTCAGGGCCTTTGTATTAAAACTTCAGGTCCTTTGTATTAAAAAGCTGTCCGGTCCTCTTACTGGCTCTGCTGTTGATCTGTCTTGGCATTTGTCCGCAGGCATTTGCGATGCCAGCTGTCACTGACAAACCAGGACCCTTCAGCGACCATGCGCAGCCTCCTGAATTTTCGTCTCCTTCCTGGTGCCGTTCTTTCTACAAGGTGACCTTGCTTTCCTTTTTCACACTGATAATCCAGTGTCACATTCACTAGTGTCATCTTATTCTGAGAAACAGTACAATTGCTTATTGATTAATCCCATTATAAGATAAAAACAGCTTTTGTTGTGATTAACCCGCAAATAATCTTTTATCACGGCGTTCTCAAAGGCTGACCTATAGCTCATACATCATCCCCACTGAATAGTCTCCAGGGATCTTTTTGTGTGTGTGTTGAGGATCAGCTGCTGCACAGTACAAAAGCAGACCGTGGTACCCAGGCAGACTGCTTATGATGCAAGTGTTGCTTTAAAGCGGAAACCACTGCTGCATGTACTCTTTTAATAAGTCATTAACGCCTTATGGCTGCTGCCATCAAAACTTATAAACTAATATGAAAAACGTCTACAGCGGTTTTCATAAAATGCATTGTCAGCAAATGTGACAAGCACTATGGAAAATATAAACACTACGGCTGTTTGAAAGTGTATATAAATAAAAATGGCTTGACTTGACTTGCAATCTGGCTTTAGGAGTACAACACGGTTAGAATTCAAAACAGTGATGCAGTGATACAGTGACATACTAGTCTTGTTTAATCCGTGGGCTTGGGTTTTTGCACGAGATGGGACAGTCCCCCCCAAACTTCCTGATTTGAACAGGGCTGTGTAGAAGAGCAATGCATTTTGTAGAACAGTTTTTGTTTAACGTACGATCAGAGACTATCCAAGACGTCACCGATTACGTCCACATGCAAAATTCCTGGCAGTGAAGATAAGAAGACCTCCTGTTGGACCATCTGCCTAAAGCAAGGAACTCGTGACGATCATTATAGGGAGGCTGACGAGTGAGGGAATCAAGATTCACAAATAAAGTCCTCAATTCCTTTACATCCACTTTCTGTCATTCC
The DNA here is from genome assembly GCF_051991255.1 of Vanacampus margaritifer. Lineage (NCBI taxonomy): Eukaryota > Metazoa > Chordata > Actinopteri > Syngnathiformes > Syngnathidae > Vanacampus > Vanacampus margaritifer. The sequence goes on along the minus strand of NC_135443.1, from coordinate 21,500,518 downwards.
CTTCCAGCATATTCTGATGTGTCTTTGTAGGGCCTTCGCCGCAGTTGTTTGTCTCCCACTCGGCTATCGTGTGTGCGTATTAAATGATTGCGTAATGAGAGCAGCAGCAGGGGGGGTTGAAGAGGGCTCAAGGATTAAGCGGTAGACACACGCATAGAGCATGGAGCTTGTGGTTGTGGTTTTATGGAAAAAAGGCTCAAAGGCTGAAGATGGCCAATGCCGCCATCAATCAATTAGTCCCACTGTGCTGTCACACCTTCCGCATTCAGCCGCTCATGGAAAAAAAAAACTGTTGTTCATTTATCATGCTATGATGCTACACATCAGAGAGCATTTTTCCGTAACTAGATGCATTTTGTACGAACTATGAACTATTATTTGATTATTAACCTTTTTTAACCTGCATCTTTTGATTTTTACAGTAGTTTTATGTGAGTTTTTTTCTTCCCAGTGGCCTTATTCAAACTAATTGTGATGTTTTCATGGTAGTGTAGTTTTAACCTGCACAGCTTTTGAGGGTTTACAGTAGTTGTTTTTTTTCCAACCCGTTCAACTTTTGGGAGCTTTATGGTAGTAAACAACGCAAATTGTGGGGAATTTGTGGATGTCATATTTTAACCCATGCATTTTTTTTTTAATGTTAGTCTTATTCAAACCTTTTTTCTGTAGGGAAAGTCTTATATACATTTACTGTAATAGCAACAGAGGCCGGGCCCTAATTGACACATTTGGGGGGAAAAATATACAATATATTTATATATTTTTTAACCCATTAAATTCTTCAAAAAATGCTTATAAAACTTACACGGAAAGAAATTGTGGGGGGAGTGGTGGTGGTGGTGGTGGTCAGACCCCCCCAAAAACAAACAAACAAAACATTTTTAAATATTGAATTTTTTTTTGAAAAACAGAGTGAATCTTCAAATGCTCAAGTATGCGTGAGGTCCATTGTACACACAATAAAACTCAGTCAAACCCAAATATTCACTTCCAATAACGTATTTATATGTTTCTTTAATTATTTTTTTAAAATGTTTTCCTGACCTTGAATTTCCCCTCACTAATCTTTTGTTTTCACCTAACATCCTTATGTTTGTGTAAGCCAGTGATTGTTGGATAACTATGCAGCCTGTGTGTATGTAAGCATGTGTGACTTTTCAAGGTAGCAAGAAAGAAAAGGGAAATATGTTGAAGGAAAGCGTGGACGCGAGGTGGCAAGGAGATCTGGTCCAGTCAGCATGATTGCAACGGTTGCCGTGACTGCAGAGAAGACAGAAAAGGGGATTCCTCAATACAAGTGCAGTTAAAGCCTCTTTGTGGTTATCGTTCAGCGTCTCTCTCCTAGGGCAGCCAACCCCTCCGAGGGAAGGGAAGATTGCCGCAGTCTTCCACCACCCTCCCAACTCCTCTCTAGAGAGCCTTCCGTTAATGGCTTGTTGCCAAGGTCACCAATGCTGTCATCTAATCCCGATACTTGCGCGTAAACCGGGCTTCCTGCGTCAGGGTAATTTGACACTGACATTGTTCGTTGCAGCTCGGCTCACGGCGGTAAGCGACGCCAAAGTCAAGTCACGAATTGAAATTGGCCATTAGCGCTTGTCGAGGTGGCGTAGGTGAGACCTGGGTGCCGCAAACATGACAACCAAGAGCGCATGCGAGCTCGCAGCAGATATTCCCGTGTGCTTATTACATTGATGTTATTGAATTATTAGCGTGGTCTGCTGTGCCTTTATGTGTCACCATCAACACATTTGACAGCTTTGCCGCATTTATTAACAAAGATTATTATTGGACAACAAGCCAGGACTTTATTGAATGCGAAAAAAATGTCAAGCAAGCTGATGCATGCGAATAACTGCGCTCAGTTTCTTCAAGTTGCACCTGAAAAATGCTAGCATCAGATGGAAAACTTTATTATTGTCAGGGTTACTTTGTAAGTTTGAAACTTGATTTTATGAATTTCCAGGTCTGCAAAAGTACAGGGGAACAAATGTTACATGGAAAAATTCATGTTAAGATTTTTGGGGGGAGTTTTTATTGTAGATGCAAAAGAAAAATACAAGCTGGCAAAATATGTGGAAATGAAACAAAATATAGAGACAAACAAGACTGGGGCATTTTTTTTTTAATTTACATTTTTTGGTATATTTTTTTTTAACAGTGGCATCCGTTACTGTAAAAGTATGTAATTGATATTTTAATTATACCTCTCTGTTGATGATTAATGTTTTCAGTGATGTCCAACCTGCAAAGTGCAGCAAACTTACAATATCAATATCTTGGGTCCAATTCACAAAGCAGGTTCAACAAACACCTCCTGCCCCCGCCTGGTTGGGAAGGGCCCCGCTGGTCACTCCTCTTAACTCATTGCACTAGTTTTGCACAATACACTTTGTTAATAGACACATAGGGCAGAGGAGGAGACGCATGCGCGAGATGTTGTGATTATCGCGAGACCTACAGCGAGACCGGGACACCCCAACATGGCAGCGCCCAGCTGCTAAGATAGAACTAGCTCTATTATGCTAAACTAATTCGAGTTTAACCATCATATATCTTGGCTTTTCTCTTTTCTCTTTCATCCGACAGATTTGGAATACCATCCAACGTGGAGGACCTCGAACGCTTCATTGACGGTTATTTTTACAACTGCGCGATGGAGGACTCTTCCGTCGAGAAACCGTCTAAGAAACCCTCTAAAAAGAGAAAGAATGACTCAGCGACGGACACGGACGACCTAACTACTACGGAGGTCTCGGTCAGTATGCTGGAGTCCATAAATAAAAAGTTAGAGGTCCTCTCCCTAATCTGCGAGGAGGTGAAAGGATTTAAGGTAAGTATGGAATTCCTCAGCCAACAAATAAATGATCTCCAACGCAACAATGCCGAGATACACGCTACACTCGTGACTGTTTCAGCCGAGTTAGAAACCATTAAAAAGGAAAATAAAATGCTAAAAGAAACTATTCTGGATGTTCAATCCCGTAGCATGCAGGATAATTTAATATTCTTAGGTATATCCGAGAACACCTCTGACAATCCAGAGGTTGAGATAAAAAAATTTATGACGACATCGTTAAAAATTCCTCAGGAGACGGTAAATAACATCTCCTTTCACCGGGTACATCGGCTTGGAGCCCGTAGGGGCAAGAGACCCCGTCCTATTATCGCCAAATTTGAGCATTTTAAACAAAAAGTATTTGTTAAAAGTAAAGGACGGGAGCTTAAAGGGACCTCATTCGGAATGAATGACCAATTCCCTAGAGAGATTAATGAGCGGCGAAAGGTACTGTTTCCTATAATGAAACAAAATAGGCAGGAGGGTAAACGGACTATGATGGTCGTTGATAAACTATACATCGATGGCCAACTATTCCGGAACCCCAACTCCACTCCCTGGCTGTTCTAATTAGCATCGATGGAACTAAACTTTGTTTGATTATTAGATGTATACATATACATATACATATAATGTATATGTGGTTATAAAACCTAAAATATGAATACTCATTATGTTTACGCTATATTATAAATATAATAATAATACATAACTATATCTAAAAGTAGATTTAAACAAAAAAAAAAAAAATATCTCGCTTGGGTTACCAGTTACTGGTGTATTATAATGTTGTTTAACTCCCCACTAACGTCCTTCACTTTCACATCCCTACCCGTTTTTTCACTGTTATATTTACTTACACATTTCCTTATATTTTACACAAATTATATAAATCACCTAACTACTTTGATTCTATCCTATAACATGCCAGTATTGACAAATGGCCTATGCAGATATTTACACAGGACTGAGCCTATATTGTTTGTATGCATAAATTAGTTCTGGTTTCCTGGAATGTTTGTGGCGCTCGCTCACAGGCAAAAAGAATAAAAACTTTAGACCATCTCTTAAAATTAAAAGCAGATATTTGCCTCCTGCAAGAAACCCACCTCCAAAAATCTGAAGAAAAATTACTTATTGATAAGAATTTTAGCCAAGCATACTCTGCCCCTTATAACAGCAGACAAAGAGGAGTCTGTATACTCATACATAAGAATTTACTCTTTACTCTAAATAATACAATAACAGACCCAGAGGGCCGATACATTATTATTCAGGTAACTATATTTAATAAGATATATACACTTGGCAATTTATATGCCCCTAATAATGATGATCCGGCCTTTTTCCATGAATTTTTCTCTCAGCTGTTTGATTTAGCAGCGAACTCTACTATTATTATTGGAGGAGACTTTAACACAGTCTTAAATACATTAATAGACCGTTCTAATAACACAACATGTATAAGGCGATTACAATCTACTAAAGTAATAGGGGAATATATGGATGATTTTGGCCTCGTCGACAGCTAGAGACTTAAAAAGCCAAATAAGAAGGAATTTACCTTCTTTTCCGCTGTACACCGGTCTTTTTCAAGAATTGATTATTTTCTTACAAATAACTCTATTGCTGATAAAACTGTTACAAAAATACATCCTATTATTATTAGCGACCACGCACCAGTCTCACTTTCCCTACAAGTTGATTATACCTTTAAACCACCACCAACATGGCGTTTTAACATCTCTCTGCTAAACGATGCAGAGTTTGATAAAATTATAAGGAAAGAGTGGGCAGACTTTTTGGAAATAAATGACTCTCCAGGCCTATCGCCATCTCTTCTCTGGGAAGCTGGGAAAGCAGTAATTAGAGGTAAAATTATATCATATTCATCTTATAAAAAGAAACAGGATCAAAAATTTGAAAATGACTTGGAAGATAAAATTAAACAACTGACGGATGAGTACGCAATAAACCCAAATGACCAAATATGGACTGACTTACAAAATACAAAAATACAGTTAGACGATATGCTAACTAAAAAGACAGAGTTTATAATACAACAATTGAGATACAACAACTTTGAATATAATAACAAATCAGGTAAATTTCTTGCAAACCAACTTCAACGCAATCGGGAAAAATCTCTTATAACGGCTATTAAAGGGACAACTGGTGAATGTACACAATCACCAGAAGAAATTAATCAAATTTTTTATAACTATTATCGCAACCTATACTCAGAAACTAACAAACCTAACCCTGAGCATATTGAGGCATTCCTCAGTAGCTTAAATATGCCTCAGTTAACTACTGAATATAAAGATATGTTAGAAGCGCCACTTACTATAAACGAGTTGTACAGTGCTCTAGATAGTATGCCTAATGGCAAGGCACCTGGCCCAGATGGTTATCCGGCTGTATTTTTTAAGCACTACTGGTTAATGCTTGCTCCGCTATTCTTAAGAGTAGTAACAGAAATTAAAACTAATGGTTACATACGTCCACACATGAATACAGCAGCAATTAAACTTTTATTAAAGCCAGAAAAAGACCCCACCCTTCCATCAAGTTACCGTCCGATTTCACTAATTAACACTGATATCAAAATTATTACTAAGGCTTTCACATCTAGATTAGAAACAGTAATCTCGACAATTATTCATAGCGACCAAACAGGCTTTATTAAAGATCGTCACTCTACTAATAATATTAGGAGGCTCTTTAACCTTATTAGCATGTCACAGCGGCATGATAAGAAGGCAGTTATTATATCGTTGGATGCAGAAAAAGCTTTTGACAAAGTTAACTGGTCCTTCCTCTTTGCTGTTTTAAATAAATTTGGCTTTGGGAAATCATTCATCCACTGGGTGTCAGTATTATATGATTCTCCCAAAGCTACAGTTACTACTAACGGGATTATATCTAAGAGCTTTATTTTACAGAGAGGCACAAGACAGGGATGCCCACTATCCCCTTTATTATTTGCAATATTTATCGAGCCACTTGCAATAGCCATACGCCAGGAAAGAAGGATTCAAGGAATTCACTCTGGGGTAACAGAACATAAAATTAATCTATATGCCGATGATATTTTACTTTATCTAGAAAACCCGGCGATTTCGTTAGGGGAAGTATTTAACTTAATAACTAAATTCTCACAGTTGTCAGATTATTCTATTAACTGGAAAAAATCAACACTTCTACCTATTACAGAAAATTCATGGAACCCTGCAAGCCAGGACCCACATTACTCATTTCCTATAGGTAATTTAAAATACTTAGGCATAAAAATCTCACCTAAATTAACTGATTTAATTCATTTAAACTTTTCTCCACTTCTGGATAACATTCATAGTGACTTGGAACGCTGGAATAATCTTCCTATTTCTTTAATAGGACGAATAGCCACCGTTAAAATGAAAGTTTTACCTAAAATAAACTATTTTTTCTCAATGATTCCATTTAAACCTACGGCTAAATGGTTCCAGTTGTTGGACTCAGCCGTTACAAAATTTTACTGGAAAAAAAAAAAAGCAAAGATTAGTCTATCTACTCTTCAGAAAAGTAAATCCAAAGGTGGTCTAGAGGCACCAAATTTTATGTACTACTATATAGCTAACCAGCTACAATATATCGTTCTATGGGCACAACCCAACAGAGATACTAACTGTTGGCTGGAACTAGAACAGAAGGATTGTAATAACCTCAGACTTCTAGATTTACTCTTTATTACAACATCGATTAAGCGACATAATTGTTTTAAAAACCCAATGATCTCCGCCACCCTGACTGCTTGGTGGAAGGCATTAGAAATTACAAAAGCCCAAGTGGAGCCCTGTGGGCTTTCTCCCCTATGGCATAACCCTGACTTTCGAATTAACAACCAAACGTTTTATTTAGGTGTGTGGGAGCAGAAAGGAATCACACATCTTCACCATCTCTTCTCAGATAATATGTTTATATCATATACATCTTTGCTCCAAAAATACAAAATAACAAACGGAAATTTTTTACATTATCTGCAAGTTAAAAATATGATAAAGAAACAAATTCCAACACTTCAGGGTACACTCCAACCGCCTGGCTTAGCTAAAGATATTACCAAGCTTTCTCCGACAACAACAAAAAAACTTTAAAAAATATATAAGTTACTTTCATATACGGATAAAATGTCTTTACCCATCTTAAAAAGGGAGACAGACTTGTCTATAGCTCCGGAATCTGACTTTTGGATTCAAGTTTGTGAAAATGCATTTAAAATGACAAAACACACAAATTTACAACTTATCCAATACAAAATAATCCATAGAACATACATTACTGAATATATGATGAAGAAAATGGGGCTCTCCGACTCCGACATTTGTCTCCAGTGTTTACAAAACACTACAGACACTTATTTTCATGCTTTATGGTTATGCACTCCGGTTATGTATTTCTGGACTAAAGTCTTAGAAAAACTTTCCGCTATCTTGGACTATAGGATATCTTTATCTCCAAACTTGTGTTTGCTAGGTGACCTAACAACAACTGACCTACCACATAAACAATTTCAATCTACACTTGTAGCCCTTACTATCGCTAAAAAAACAATTCTTGTTAACTGGAAAAATAAACAAACTCTGAATATCGACCAATGGTCTAACCTCCTCATAAATCACATTTTAATGGAAAAAATATCGGCCTCAAATAAAAAACAAATATCAAAATTCATAGAAATATGGTCTACGTATATAGAATATTTTAACCTAATTCTGGTTATTTAATTCTGCCTGTTAGCGAGAGCCACCACATCGTGATAACTTACATTGATGTCTCTGCATTTGGCAGTTTGTAACTAATGGTTGTGTTTTTATAGTCAGGAACCCAGTTGCTGCCAACAGGATCGAGCAGATTCACCTCCAATGGGCACTAAGGGCTAATATTCGGATTCACTGCATGCCAGGGGACTAACTCTACAGGTGCTGTCTCCCCTGGCTGGGCGTGGGCGGGTCTGCCCCTCTGTTGGCTGCTGGGTGGCGGCTGCGTCTTGGTCGTTCCCTGGGTCTCGTGGTGGGTGCTGTGTTGCGGGGCTCTCCCTGGTGTCCGGGGCGGCGCCGCCCCGGCGCGGTCCGTCGCTCTGGGTCCGGCGACGCGGGTCGGGGCCTGTGGGCCGCCGGGGTGCCCCGTGGTTCCCTCTCCCCTCCCCCTTCCTCCCCCTTGCTTCCTCTCCCTCTTCACCTCTCCCCGCCCGTCCTCCGCCTCCCTGTCCCTTCTCCCTCGTCGCCCTTCCTCCTCCTCTCCCCCTCTCTCTGCGGCCCTGCCGCTGCCTCCCGCCCTTCCTGTCGTCTCCTTCCCCCGTCCCCTCCCCCTCCCCTGTCCGCCCTCCTCCCCCCCCCTAGGCCGGGGGTTCCATCCGTGGCCCGGGTCTCGGCGCTCCGGGGGCCGGGGGAGTGGGCGGGATTGGTGTTGTGCCCGCCCCGCTCCGGTGGGCCTCCGGGCACTTCGGGCGGGCCCCGGTATCCGGGGGGCGAGCCCCGCCGGGGTCCCGGTGGGGTGGGTGGGGGTTTTGGTGGGCGGGTGCGCCTCCCCCCCCCCGCCCGGTTGGGGGGGGCCCAGCTGGTCGCTCCTCTTAACTCACTGCACTAGTTTTGCACAATACATTTTAGGGCACATAACACACTTTGGGGGGGAGTGGGGTGGAGACACCGTCTCCGCCCTGCAGCTCCCCTCCAAATTTTAATGCACCACACAACTGGGGGGGGGGGGGGGCATCGGTTGGGGCGGCCGCGGTATGGAGCAGTGCTGCGGTCGCCTGTTCGTAAAATTAAAATTAATTTATTTTAATGCACCACATACGCTCATTGACATGCCTGAGGGGCGGGTGGATCGGAGCAGGGGGGGATATCATTTCCCTCTGCTCCGGTTCACCTGCCCCCAATTTTAATGCACCACACACACACACTTATGTATATACACTGGGTGGGGTCACACTCACGGTTTAGGGGTAGAGTTCGCCAGTCGGCGAGCTGGCGAACTTAGTAACAGGGTTAGTTTTTCACTTAGATCGTTGGGGTGACGACCGGGGCCTCTCCCCGCTGGGCCTGGGGTTCGGGGATGCCGCCCGTCCTCCGGTGCCCCCATCTCCCCTTCTGCCCCTGTTGTTCCGTCCCTCCACGTGGTGGGGTGGGCGCGGGTGCCCTCTCCGCTCCGCTGCCCGGCCCCCTCTTCGGCGCGGATGCCTGAGTGCGGTGTGTCCCCGGGGTCTGGGGTCGGGGGCTGGGGGGCTGTCGGTTGGTGGGGGTGGGGGCGGGGGGCGGGGGCGGTTTGGTTGGTGGGGGGGTGGTGGTGGGGGTGCCGGGGTGGGGGGTGCGTCTGGGGATTTGGGGACCTGGGGGCGGTTGGGGCTGGGTTGGGGTGGGTGGCAGGGGTGGGGGGGGTCGCGGGGGGAGCGGGGGTTGTGGGCCGGTGGGGTGCCTGGTGGGCCTGCAGTGCCCCGTCCTGCTGCGTTGGGTTGGGGGTGCGGGCCGCGTTGGGGTGGGGGGCGCTCCTGCTCCGGGGTTTGCTCTCCGGCCGGTGGCCCCTGCGGGGCCCGGGGGTCGTCCTTTGGCGCGGCCGCGGCCTGGGGGGCCCTGAGGTGTTGCGCTTGCTCTGTCCTGGCGGGGGTCGACGGCTCCCCTCTTTGGTGGAGATTTTCATGCATGCTAGATCCACCACACCAGCATCTATCGAGACTCAGACACAATTTGTTTCTCCCTCAGGTCATTGATTCGGTGGAGGCTGGTGTCTGTGGATCTCACTCTGCTTCGTCTGTCCTTTCTACCTTTCCTCAGTTTCTCCTTTGGGCCCTTGAGGTTTCCCTGATTTGTTGGAGTTTGGATGTCTCTGGGGTTGGTGAAGGTTAGTGGCCCGGTGGGTGGTGTCTGGTCGGTGCTGGGCTTCGCTTTTCTTTCTTTTCTTTGGTCCCCCTTCGGGTCTCCTGGCGGCCCCACGACTCTGGCTGGATTTTGAAGTGTTCGGTTTAGGTGAACGGTATGGGAATTCTTATTTATTTATTTTTTTTTTCTCACGCACGCACGCACGCACACACACGCACGCACACACGCACAAACACACATACAAAAAAAAAAAAAAGGGAGAACAATGATGATGACATTTCAAATGATCAATACTGAGATCTCCCAAAAAAAAAAAAAAAAAGACACATAGGGCACATAACACACACTTTGGGGGAGGGGTGGGGTAGGGTGGAGACACCGTCTTCGCCCTACAACTCCCCTCCAATTTTAATGCACCCCACAACTGAGGGTGGGGGGCATTGGTTGGGGCAGACCGCAGTATTAAGCAGTGCTGCGGTCCCCCATCCGTGTCCCCGCCGCGCCACCACGCCCCCCCCTATTTTTTTTAATGCGCAACATACACTCACTGACATGTCTGTGAGATAGGGGGGGTCGTGGGGGGAGCGGGGGCTGTGGGACGGTGGGGTGCCTGGCGGGCCTGCAGTGCCCCGTCCTGCTGCGTTGGGTTGGGGGCGCGGGCCGTGTTGGGGTGGGGGGCGCTCCTGGGTTTGCTCTACTGTAAGGCCGGTGGCCCCTGCGGGGCCCGGGGGGTTGTCCCTTGGCGCTGCCGTGGCCTGGGGGGCCCTGGGGGGTTGTGCTTGCTCTGTCCTGGCCGGGGTCGACGGCTCCCCTCTTTGGTGGAGGCTTTCATGCATGACAGATCCAACACACCAGCATCTATCGAAATTCAAACACAATCTGCTTCTTCCTCTGGTCGTCGAATCGGTGGAAGCTGATGTCTGTGGATCTCACTCTGCTTCATCTATCCTTCCTTCCTTTCCTTAGTCTCTCCTTTGGTCTCTTGAGGTCTCCCTAATTTGTTGGAATTTAGATGTTTCTAGGGTTGGTAAAAGACTTTGTTGGTTGGTCACCCGGTGGCCAGTAGGTGATGTCTGGTCGTTGCTGGATTTCACTTTCCTTTCTTTTCTTTGATCCTTCTTCGGGTCTCCTGACAACCTCACGACTCTAGCTGGATTCTGAAGTAAGTTTAGGTGAACGGATTTTTAATAGGTACACACTCACACGCATGCACACACACATACACACGCACATACACATACTCACGCACTTACAAAATTTAAAAAAAAGGGGAAAAAAATCAAAAGAGAGAGAGCAATGATGATGACATGTCGAATTGGTAAAATTACCGAATGAACAATACTGAGCCCTCTCTCCCAAAAAAATAAAAAAAAGTGCAACACCGCAGCGGCTCTCCATGAGGGAAGACGGCGTGGGAGAACGTTGCTGCTTGAGTCAATGCGTGAATTTAAATGTAGTCCTTTGCAATCACAATAATATTACAGGGGAAACCTGCTTGAATGGTAGCTCATTAATTTATTTTATTTAGGTGCAATCCTGCAGGGGAGAAGCGCACTTGACGTAAGATGAAATATTAAAAAAAGAAATATGAGAAAAAAACTAAATATAAGAAAAAAAAATAGCGCAACACACAATATATGTTGTGATGTGAGCGCATGACAACGGCAGGTAATGCTGCAAATTAAATTGTGTATGTAAGTGATGGACTGTGATGTGAAACGGTACCGCTCAAAAAGATAAGAAATGCCAGCATATCTATGCGTGGTCTGATAACAATCTCATTGTCGAAAGGACATGTCATGTTCGTGGACTTTACGCTATAGACTATAGGCGTATTTACGTAAACTCGCCACAGCGGACTGACTGAATAAGGAAAACAAATGTCGTGTGTGTCTGAAAGGAAAAACTCGAGGTACAGGGAAAAACTCAAGGTTCATTGTGAAAAACATGCTACCGGCCAAGTTAGGTTCATGGACTCATGGTCAGTTACTACGGTAACTGACCAAGAGTGAAGCAGAATGCCTTTGGGCACCTCTTCAGAAGAATAAAAATGATTGTGAAGTCGGATGTCATTTGTTTTCATAGAAATTTGCTAGTCAAGTCACTACTGCTATTTTTGACTGGCCAGCTGGCAATAGAATAAAAAAAACTTTATTACAGACTCAAAAAAGGTCCAGGTAAAAAATAAAATAAATAAACATTACCTGCGATTGGCTGGCAACCAGTTCAGGGTGTGCCCCGCCTACTGCCCAAAGCCATCTGGGGTAGGCTCCAGCGGGGCGCTGGAGCCTAGCCCAGAGGGCCCCCCGCGACCCTTGTGAGGACAAGCGGTTAATGAAATGTAATAAACATTACATAAAAAAAACAATGTCATGTAAAACAAATTTTAGCCTTTGGAAATTTATGTTTTAAAGCGAATTCCTATGGCAAGGTCATAATGACTCAAAAGAGCGTTAAGTAAGTATTATGTACATAATTTGGTGAATCACTGTAAAAAAAGTAATTCCCAGTGGTTTTCATGGCAACTGCTAGCCAAAATGTTTTTGCTATTGTGCTATAAGAAAAATATAAGTTGAAAATGAAAAGTGTTCACGTTCGTGACCATTATTCCCAACAACCAAAATTGCGCAGTGCACAAATCCTGATCACGTCGTTCAGAATCATTAGTGCTCTCGATTTGAGGTTTTACGTACTAACCGATTGTAGCTTGTGTTGTGTGTTGGCTAGCTGTTCAATTGAATCAAGCCTTTGCTTGGATGTAGGCCAATAGTCCCTGAAGGTTTGAAGATAATTACTTGCGAATTACAACCGGCAGAGCGCTAACAAAAATCCTTAATGGAAGCAGCGGACTGGGAGATAATCCTGTGCTGTTTCTATTTATGCAAATCAGCCTCGTCTACAGCGGTTTTCTCCAGAAGGCTAAATGTAGTCAACTGTACAAATGCTAATTCATACGTCTTTATTGGAACTGCCAAGATGGAAGTCCCGACTTTATCTTGAAGTGTATCAAAATGTGACATCCTACCAGTAATCGATTAACACTATGAACAGTAAAGCAGTGGAAGATCAACCCAAACGTTATATAAATTGGAATATGTGTCTAAAAATAAGACTTCAACATGGAATGAGTTTTTATTTGGCTTTTTTTTTTTGGCAACTTCATTCCAAAAGAAGAAGCTGCCTCAATAAGGGTTTTTATCTAAGTCAGTGGATTTACATTGAATGCAGTAAAACCCCAACGTTGTCTGTTGTTATCAGAGTCAAGCTAGACGTTTTTATGGTGCTCAGGTTCTTTTTATGTTTAATGTTCAATTTCCATTATTTCCTATCAGGAAAATGCCTTCACTGTGCTATCTTTGAACATGGTGTTATTAATATTCATTAGTTCATTCTTGGAAAGTATATGGCACATTGGTAGCCCACCTCGATGAGTTGAGTGAAGGCATAATAGAGCAATTCCAACTCCATAATGCCCTCACATATGGGCAAGGAGAGCACCTTCGACATTTATTGATGTCATGATACGGGGTGCGTAGGAGAGGGTGCACCAAAAGGCGGGAAGACACATCAAGGAGACAGGAATTGTGAACTAAAGGAGAAACTTTATTGAAACAAGTGGGGACGGGTAAGAGCACGAGGACTGGGGAAGACGTGACTGGAGGACATGGGAGGCAGACAGGTCGCCATGACTGGACTGAGCGAGAGAAGACTGGGTGATATGATGGAAGGGGGCTGGCTTGACTGTGACCAGGGCTGGCTTGAACGTGGGCAACTAGGCAGCATTTGGAAAGCTTGGCGGAACTTGGGAAGCTTGGCTGAACATTGTACAACGTGGAGACAAGAAAGAGACGTGGACAACTTTGTAGAATAGGAGACTTGAAGGAAACGAGGGCGACTGGACGGTGACGAGGGTGACGTGATGAAGACGACTTAACTACAACGTGGACTACTGGACTGAGACAAAGATGACTAATGGTGACGTGGAAGACTGGACAGAGATACAGTAAAGGGTGACTTACTGTCACAAGGCTTGACTGGGGCCAAAAAGCAAACAAAAGGCTTCCGTAACATTGCTCTGCCATCAACACCTGACATAAACAATGATCCCACACTGACTGGACAAAGACAACAAACTAAATACACCAACACTAATGAGAAACACCTGGGAATAATAATTAGGAAGAGGGCACTGATTGGTCAAACACACTGGGAAGGGAACAGACACACAGGTGGACATAATCAGATATAACGAGACACACTCAGAAACACAAGACAAACACAACACAAACACCAATCACAGAAAGACACAAAAAACACACCAAAGTAAACAAAACTCTAACCCATACAAAACCGAAATGTGACACTAGGGTGAGGGCACTGATTGGTCAAACACACTCGGAAGGGGAAAGAAATACAGGTGGATGTAATCAGACATAACGACTCAGGGGAAACACAGGAACACAAGACAAAAACAACAATCCCACCAAAATAAAACAAAACCCCAACCCCTACTAAACTGAAACACGACAATTGAAGGGGTTAAACACAGTTACAAAATGAGAACACTCACAAGGAGCAGCTGTAGGTCACAACTCATGCCCAAAACCTAACTCCAGCTCCTGATGTCACTCATGCCACACCCCTTTTATACAATACAGTGCTACTTTGCTTTATTAATTGTGGAGGCCAGGAGCAGATTGATAGTATTTCAGTTCATGTCAATGGGGAAACTGTGTTTAATAAGAGTACATTAAGTTACAAGCTTAGTCAAAAAACGGAGACAGAACGTCACAAACTGCCTTAGATTCAAACCCAGAACCCCAAAACTTTGAGGCAAACGTGCTAACCACGATCACACCATTCTGCCACATTCTAATCAATTTTCAGGTCTTTCTCTATGTATTTTATTTAAATTTGTCTTTTTTCCAAAGCTGACAAGTAGTTACCTTCTCTACTATCTACCTTGTATCGGGCATAAACACACAAACACACACATCGGAACATACATGGCAGCCTGTAGGGATTTGGTGATGTTTGCTGTGAGTGCAGAAAAATAATCAAAAAGCCGCATCAATCGGCCGTGCTTAAAGTCACGGGCAACGGCGAACACAAGCCAGATGAAGCAAGATGAAGCCAGCCAGCTAGCGACTGTGGCTATTTTTATTTCCTGCTGAATGAAAGGTGGACTGGAGACAAATAGGAGAAGGATAACGTGGAAGGTCAAGAGAGACAAGAGAGGCAGATGAAAAAAAAGCCAGCGTGAGTTTGGCGGTGATTGCAAAATTGAGATATCAAGCCTGTGCTTTTACCATCTTCCATTCATCAGTATCCGAAATAAACGTTTAACCGTCAAACGATTTTTTCCCTGTCAAGCTTGTATGATTGCATTCAAGAGGCTGTAGAGCAGCACCCTATATAAAAGTGTCACATATACAGAGAAATATGGATACTAAGCAATGGATGTCTCTGTGTTTGACTTTTTGGATGTGAATCACCACCCGAGTGAGAAAGTCGTCTGCAGGAATAAAATGAAAAGCAAGTAGTAGACACCCAAAAAAGTGAAACACAAGATAACCATCAGCTCTGCTCTGTCTGCACATAAAAGTGGCGCAGCATGAGGGTTTTATGAAGGCAAAATGCTAATGTAGGAGATCGTAATCGGCAGATTCTTCTGGCGATAATAGCCTCAGGTAGGGTGGCCGGAAGGTGAGATTCTTTTTGTGCAAATCTGAACTCTCGGGAACCTTCTGAAGTGAACCCAAGTCAGCGATAGTCCAGGTTCTTTTTGCCATTGCGATGACTGAATTCCCAAAAATGCTGAGTAGTCGTGCTGAGGCTGTCACACCGTTGACAGTAACCAAGACATGTAAACTCACTTTGGGAGTCTCTTTCACTTTCATAAATGAGGGGAAAGAGTAGCTTGTCCAACTTTAATTGGACAAGCATGACATATTAGCTTAGCCAGACAGCTACAAATGAGCAAGTTGTCTGGCTGGACTCTTCAAAGAAACACAAACATTCCTGGCAACTCCACGAAAGGTTGTTGGCCATGCGTCGTTTACGTGACATGGCCAGATGCCCGCAGGATGCTTTACCTGGCCAAGAAGCAGTCCACTGGCTTCTTGGCTTTTGCCAAATAGCACGCCGCCGTCCAACAAAAGAGCATTGTTTCCAGGAAAACTGCACTTTTGTTCAAGGAGGAAATCAAAATGACGATGATAAATGCGACAAAGGCGGGAGGGAGGTTGCCGCTGTCTTAGAACATTCGAGCAGATTTTGGCTAAGGTCGTGTTTGCATTTTGAATTCAGACTGCAAAAACTGAAATCTAACCAAGAGTGAATATCTAAAATGAAGGCAAGCGTGATTGTTCTATGTCAAAATATTTCTTCTTTGTCTGAAGTTTTTGTGTAAAAGATATAGGTAAAGGTCGTATAAAATACATTAGTTTTAATACAATGATGGGATTTGTGAGGCTAGAGCCATTTTTTGTTTTGAGAAACCTTGCCAAGTCAAATTTCTTGTTCTCATTGCATTCAACCGGCTTCCTTGGACAGGTATCTGCAACTGGTATCTGTTTTCCAGGTTTATGTGTAATCACGATGTCATATCGCTGAAGTTGTAGAATCATGCGTTGGAGTTGCGGTGGAGCTGCTGCCAGAGGCTTCCACATGATTGACTCTAGCGGTTTGTGGTCTGGTTCCACAACCACCTGACGACCATACAGGTATTGATGAAACCTTTTGCATTCAAAGAGTACTGTATGAAGCTCTTTTTCAATCTGAGTGTAGTTTTCCTCAGTCCCATTTAGTGCCTTAGATGCATATGCGACTGGTTTCTCTTCTTGGAGCAATACAGCTCCCAATCCGCATTAAGGTGCGTTGACCTGCAGCTTTACCTCTTTGGTGTGGTCGAAGTAGGTGAGCACAGGGCCTGGCTCCTGCGTCAGAAGTTCTTTCACATGCTGGAAGGCTGCGTCGTGATTTGAGTTCCATGCAAACTTGTTGTTCTCTTTTAACAGCTGTCTGAGGGGGGTTGTTGCATCGGAGAGTCTGGGGGCATACCTGGAGAGGAAGGTGACCATGCCCAATATGGTCTCCAGCTCGGCCTTGTTGCGTGGGGGAACCGTTTCTTTGATGGCCTGGATCTTGCTGGGGACAGGTCGGATACCACTCCCGTGTCAACCTGTGGCCAAAACAGCTCACCTCTGACACACAGATGATGCTTTTGTCTGCATTCAGCTTGATTCCTCTTTCTCTCGTTCTTTCCAACATGGTGTGCAAGTCTGTGTCATGCTCCTCCTTAGTGCGGCTGTACACCAGGATATCATCCATGCAACGCCCTGGAGCCCCTCATATGCTTCATCCTCCCTTCTTTGGAACTCGTCCTGTGCAGATATTATTCCAAAATAAAGTCGTTTGAACCGGTATCTGCCGAAGATAAGGCTGAAGCTAGTGAGCATTGATGATTCGTGGCTTAGTTTAATTATCTAGAAGCCGGATCTGGCGTCCAGCACACTGAAATATTGTCCTCCAGCCAGCCTTGGTGTGATGTCGTCCAGAGTGGGAAGTGGATAGTGTGGTCTCTGGATGGCTTGGTTCAGGGGGTGAGGATCGAGGTACATCCTGAGTCTTCCAGTTTTTGTTTTTTCCAATGCTACTAATGCATTTACCCACTCAGTTGTTTATGTCACCCTTTTCAATAATGTCAATTTTTTTCCGTTGCTTCCAGCTCCTCTTTGAGCCTTCCACGAAGAGCGTATGGGATGCGCCGAGGTGGGCACAACACTGGTGTGGCTAAAGGTTCGAGGTGGAGGACACATTCACCAGGAAACAGCCCAATTCCTTCGAACACATCTGCAAACTCTTCGGTGATTCTGGCTCTGTTGTGATTACGTGGACCAGTTTATCTACGCCTAAATCTAGACATGCTCTAAGACAGCTGGCGCATTTTCAAACATGTCAAACATGCTTACTTTTTTTTGTATCTGCATCTCAGCCTGCAAGCTCCTTTAACTTCAAGTCTATGTCCTCCATATCCTGATATGTTACCGTCTGTTGCACCTAACATCACATTTCCAAATATGCTGTGAAATGTGTTTGCTGGTATTACATTGGCCTGGGCTCCTGTGCCAACTTTGAACTTCAATTTATGTCTTGTTTTGCCTATTTCCAACTCTGCAAATGCCTTCTCCCTTGCTGTGTTCTCGTGTTTTTTTTGTTATACTGTCAATACACAGCTCCGGTGGCGACTGCTCTACATCGTCAGAAACAGTGTGTACTTTCCTCGACTTAGAGGTTGCTTGTTTGTGCTGTGTATTTGTCCTACATACACTGGCAAAATGGTTGAATTTCTTGCATTTATTGCATTGTCGTCCTTTTGCTGGACAGTCCTCTGTGCGGCTGTGTCCTCGCCCACATGAATCACTCTTTGCTCTTGCTAGTTCCGCCTTCTGCTGCGTTGGCCATTTTGCGTCCACGGCGCCTGTGTTCTGGTTTATCTGCTCCTCTATTAACTGCATGCACGGACTGGCCTTGTTTGTAGCAGGGGAAATCATCGTTTTAAGTTGCTGCTGCGACAACTCATGAGAACGTGCAATATCAATGGCGTTCTCCAGCGTGAGGTCTTTTGGCGAGCGTATGCCGCGGACCATCTCGTCACTGTTGTAGTAGTAGTGGTAGTTACAGTCTTTTACTAGCAATCTTAGCTCCGTCACAAACTGGTCAAAACTGTCACTCTCACCTTGCGTCTTTTCGTGAAACTTGTATCGTGCAAAAATGGGGTTTGCTTTTGCCGTTACGTAGGTTAGCTCCACATGCTGACGCAACTTTCTCCATGCATCAGGCAGGTTAGACAAATCCCAGTCCATCAGTCTCACACTGGCGTGAACGTGCTAACTTTATTCATCATCATTTCCATGTCTACAATGGCGCATCTTGTATACGTCATCACTCGTGGACATGTGATCTGTGCAGAATACTACAGGAATTATGTTGTTATGTTAATATTCTATAAGCATACTGTAAATATAGTTATGCACATGTCTTATTTTCAGCATCCACTTCTGAGTCCACCCACATCAGAATGAGGCGTCACATAAGAACGTTCCCGACGAAAGCGAGCAAGATGATTCAAGCCCTGTTTTTTTTTTTTGCTACACGACAAACAAAAGGCGTACCCGCGGTGCTCCTTCATGTAAGCGCTGTGTTTTTGTTGCGTTCCCTAAATTGCGATGTGTAGGATTAAACACTACAACCACACGCTTATCATCAGATTTGTCCAGTGACTAAGCATGCAATGCTAAGCCCTCTGCCAGGGAATGTTGGATCCTGCTGAGTGTGAGATACTCAAGAGTGTTTGTACACAAGATTTAACGCTGAATGACCACACGGTGCATTGAATTATTCATCTGGACACTCACCTTATTATTGTGGAGTAAGCTATCTGCGGCCGTAATGATTTTCCCTGATGCTGTTCTGACCCGAAGATGCGGCGAAGCGCCCTACCTGCCATCGACCATTGAAGGTCAGCAGTCACTTATTTGGCAGTTTTGTCTATACAGCAGAGGAGGTTAGAGAAAGATTAACATTAATAATTGATCATAACATTCCATAGTATGAGCCTACTGCTAGATGGCTTGCTTTAGCCACAATTCATTTATAAAAAAGGAAAATTTACTTTGTCAAGTCAAATTCCTCATTCCTATTCTAAAGCTCACTGAAATCAAGAGTCTGCATTAAATGACTTCATGATGATAACGGCTTAGGTAATGGGATACAAGTGACACAGTGACAAGGAGACTTCAGAGCAGGAAGTAAAGCTTCTGACGTGAGGAAACAATTGCTACAAATCACACTTACTCAGTGCTCAGGCAACAACCAATCACAGCTCACCTGTTTTCTGAAGCTGAGCTGTGATTGGTTGTTACCTGACCTGAGACTGTGATGTCAAAAGTTGTGGCAACTGTGATGTCATTTTCACTCAACAGCAAATAGCAAAATGGCAGCCTTCTGATATTGATAAAAACTGCTGGATTTTGCTGCTTAACTCATATTCCACTAACGCAATATTAACCAAAATACTGTATTAAGACTAGTGGGGCTGCATAGAACATATTATTGTTAAGAATTTTGGGGGAGGTTGACTTACCCTTTAAACATTATTTGGGTTTCCATCCACCCATTTTTATTCGAATTTTCAAGAAATGTGAAAATAAAACTTAATGAAACGCTAGAAATTCGAAACAAGGCAGAAAATTCTCAACAAAAAAAATTACGCTTCGAGAGTGGATTTTGAAGCGTATCGGAAAAAGGAAAATGCGAATTTTGGCTATAGAAACAGGTTTTGCGAATAACCGCTAGCAAGACCGGATACATGTTGCACGTTTTGTCCGGATATTATGTCACACATACGTTTGTAGTCTCAAAGCAATGTCGGACGATAAAGTAATGTATGTTTGGGGGAGGACAAAAACAGACATCTTTTTGGAATTAATTTAAGAAGCAAATATTAATGCTATTTTAGATGGAAAACAGCAAAGAAATGCTATGTTTTATCAAGAATTACAAAAGCAAACAAACTCATACGATGTCATCGCACGGCGCAGTCGCCTCCTAATCGTCGTATACCGCCACCACTCTCAATATTTGCAAAAGAAGAACAGATGGAAATGGGCATAAGTCGCATGTCCATTTTGCGCATTTTCAGTAAATTTGCTTAAAAACTTTGAAACAATTGGATGGAAACCTGACTACTGATAAAGCCAGAGAACACTAGTAAATGAGTCTACCAGGAAATGCAAGCTTCTGACGTAGAATCAGACTTGTAATGGATGTGGTAGCTGCCAAGTGCAACACCAGAGAGTGAAGAGTAATTTATAGCTTGAGGTCGATTAATCACCAATCTCGTTTTGACAGCAACGTGGGCACCTTCTGAAAACCACAGGTAGTGGGGTCGTGCAAAGTTAACTGACAATCATCCTTTAATTCTCCCAACAATCGTCAGCAAATTAATCAAACACGTAATTGTGAATATCCAGACAATATTCGGTTGTGATCGATCAATAATCTCTTTATGATAAAAAAATAAATGGTTAATGTCGGCAAAGAATTAGTCTTTCTCTCAAACACCCTTCTTTCAGTAGAAATCCTCCAATCATCATCCTCCTTCCATTGGCCCCCACCATCCATTCACAAATCACAGATGGTTTCAGGGTCTTATAGAACTCTTGCAACTAACCACCAAACGCAATTGCATCCTCGTGTATTTTTTTTTAATTGTTGCATACCATACCATACCAAGTTATATTACATGAATCGTGAGTTTGACAAGTTCTGACTGTCTGTTAGGCCATGATTGGAATCTGAGTGTGATTGGATAAACAATCCTAAATTTCCCGTCACACCTCCAAAGTGCCAATTTACCAGTAATGCAGCGTGAAAATTACTTTTCTTTTTTAACCTGTCCGGTCATCGGAGAAAATTTTGGCCATGTGTTCATGTTAGCCTTCTTTGACAGAGACTTCACCAGATCAGTCCCAGCTGCACCTCAGGCTACAATTCCCGTCTGTTCAATCAAAAAAAAAAAAAAAAAAAATCTTCAAGGAGAAATGTTTACAATATGAGGGACAATGCAACCACCAGGGGGAACGATGAGGGCGTCAAATTTAAACTTTTAAGACTTCTTATTGTAAAAGCTTTACCGCCCATAATGTAAATAAAATAAAGACAGCCGTCGAAAAAGCCGGCTGATCTGTTTGCCTGAGCATGCTTTTTTTAAAATTATTATTTGTGTGCTTCTGAGGCAGCGCGCCGTAAGCGAAGAAGGCAATAGTGAGACGGTTTGTCGGCTGCCGTGCCAGCTACTTAAACATAAGTCCAGCAAATCCCCCTTTCGTAAATAAAGGCTCAGATAACTGCTATTGTTGGCTCAGACCTCTTCAGCGACGAGCACTGAGAGCAACCAGTCGACTGACTCCACTTAGTGAGCAGCAGCAGCTCTTCTGAACAAACCAACAAGCGTTAATATTGGATGATTGTGGTTATCTATGAGGCTGTTTGCAGAAGCACAGAAATCAAGCCACTGATTAAAAGCAAGAACATGGAGGTTCAGGCAACAGCTTCAAAAAATATGTTGATGACACACTGGCCGGTGATTAACACAAAAGCATCCCTGTCGTTGCCATGGTGACAGCAATTATCTACTTCAGGGGTCCATAATATTAGCCGATCTGACCAAGTGTTTTTTGTGTTGTGCGTTGGTTCCACATTAATGTTGAATACATATATTGGCTTTCAACATGATGCCAATGCCAATGACAAATAATATGAAATGTGATTTTTTTCAGTTTATTTGAATTTTTTTTAATTTTGTTTTATTTATTTAAAAAATAGCAAAGTTTAAATCCCTAAAATAGACAAATAACTTATAATAATAATAATAATAATAATAATAATAATAATGCATTATGTTTAGAGGCACCTTTCTTGACAATGTGCAATATGTTGAGAGATAACTTAATAAAAATAAATAAATAAGAATATATATATATATAAAAAATGAAATCATCCAACAATTGTCACAATAAAGTCTAAAGGTACAGTTTTGTGCAATTAGCATATTATTGACATTTAAATTCAGAGATGAAGCTAGAAATGACAAAATCTGACAAAAATACACCCTCGGGAAATTTAATTACAATGGTTAAAAAAGGAAGCAAGCTGAATATGAATCGGCCCACACTTAATGTTTCATGTTTACATTGTCTAATAACCATGAGAACAAAACCACCTTGGCGGCGGTAATTACTATTATTTTTTTGGTAAGTGACAAACAGTGTGGGAAAAACAAAACAAGCGTTAGTAAATGCAGCCGGACTTGTTTTATTGTTGTACGTTGCTGTCACATAACATGTGAGGAGCAATCCAGGAATAGATAAGAACAATCCTTTAAAACAAAAAAAGTATCTGATAAGAAAAGCACTTCTGGGGAAGAAATTCACAGGCGGCATCATTCTCACTTAATGTCTTAATTTCGCTCCTTGTCACTTTGGGTCTATTTGTAAATGAAAGCTGTCAGTCTGACAAAACGTCACAACACAGATAAATTTGCTTGCGTGGGTGTTTTAAAAATTGCACGACATGGAATGAATGTCAAAGAGATGAAGTT
Source organism: Vanacampus margaritifer (assembly GCF_051991255.1). NCBI lineage: Eukaryota > Metazoa > Chordata > Actinopteri > Syngnathiformes > Syngnathidae > Vanacampus > Vanacampus margaritifer. The sequence continues at coordinate 21,477,654 of NC_135443.1, read as the reverse complement.
GTTATCTTATAGGGAACGTGAGTCTTGTAAAAAGCCTTTACGAGTTTATCTGCTGTGGACGCCGTCTAATTATCTGATGTGCTGCCTTTAAACTGCTGTCCGGCATATATCAACGCATTTGTTTTAATGCGCCCGGGACTCTAATCATATTACATCAATAGAAGTTTGAGTGCCCTTGTCTAAAAGTAGGCCTCATTCATAATTCATGATACAGTATTAATGTTAAGAGTAGAAGAGAAGGTTGCTTAATCCAGCCACAAAATGAGAGTGATGCACAACGGTTCGATTTTTCATTAAAAGGCGCCTTCCTGTGCCGTCTCTTGTTAATGTGAATTTGGACAATTTCACCCAAAAGCCCCATTAAAGCCAATATCAGATAAATTATTCAAAGTGAATAAAATCTCAAATTAATAGTATAGAATGGGAAGTGTTTGGATGTTCATTGGTATGTAATTTAAAGGGGACATATTTTAGAAATTTTACTTTTTTATTGCTTGAAGTTGCGTCTCATTCACACAGTGTTGAGTATGAACCACCCCATGAGTGTAATAAGCTTTTATTAAGACAAAATGGCAGACTTCCTGTTCCATTTCAGGCATGGGTGCTTGAAACATTTTTGTGTACTCAATTTCGTATCGACCAATGAAACTGGTGTCCGGGGTAAATTTTGTTTAAGTTTTCCAACAATCCTCAAAATGACCCAACTTAAATGCCCAAATTGCTGGTTCAGGACAAATTGTCAGACTTCTTGTTCGATTCTGGGCATGAGTCCTTGAGACTGTTTTACTGGTGTCACGGCTTGAGAAGGGAGGACCCAGATGCAGTGAGGTAGGAGAGCCACGGCAGGGATGCGGATAACTTCGGTTTAATTGACCAACAAACGTAAACACAAAATCACGCACACAGGCGGACAAAAGTAAACACAAACTCACGCTCCTAGGCGGATAACAAACAAAATCAAAATCACGCACAGTGGTGGCAAAAAGGTAAGTCATGGGCAGCAGGAGAAATTCTTGTAGGAGCGAATCCAGTCGGGTTAGGAGAGCGGCGTCTCGGAGTAATCACCCGACACTCCTTGCTGTGTTCGTCAGGCTTTTATCCAGGCCTGATTGAAAGATGGGCAGCAGGTATGTATGGTGGGCTCCGCCCACCAGCTGTTTCTCCAGTGCCTGAAAAGGAAACAGAGCAGCTGACCCAAATCATGACAACTGGAGCAAAATTTTTAAAATAGTCCTAGAATCCTCAAATCATGTAAATAACACCAAAATGGCTGCTTCAAGCCAAAATGACAGACTTCATGTTTAATTTCAGGTATGGCTCCCTGAGACTGTTTCGTACGTCCTCTTATGATAAAGATGTCTATCCAATTTTGTATCCATTAGTGAGACAGGTATAGAGGGCAGAATGTTTCTAACTTTACAAAAATCGGCAATTGATCCAATTTCAACACTAAAATGGCTACTTCAAGACAAAATACAGACTTCCTTTTCAATGTCAGGCATGGGTGCTTGAGGCTTTTTCATGTGTTCTGCAGAGGTGGCAAATCCAGATCTAGAAAACTAGCTAGCACCTGGGGCTAAAGCCAAACTGCGGCAAGGTTTTTACTTTCAGGTGCTAGCTAGCTTTCTGTTTTAAATGACGCCTACACAATTTTGTGTTGACCATTGAAACTAATGCAAAATGTTTCTATGTTTCCGAAAATCTTCAAGATGATCCAACTTTCATGCCAAAATGGCTTCTTCAAGCCAAAATGGAAGACGTCCTGTCAAATTGGTCCAGTATTGGTCCTTGAGACTTTTTCATGCGTTGTGTTATGATCAACAGGAAATGTCCACACAATTTCCTGTCGACAGGTAAAATTTGTGTTAGAGTTTCATTTTTCTGTTTCGGAAAATCCTCAAGACGATCCAAACTAGAGCTGTCAAAATTAATCGATTAATCAACAAGTAATCGATTATAAAATTAATCGACAACTATTTTAATAATCAAGTATTTCATTTGGAGCCATTTTTTTTAATTAAAAATTGTCCAAATCCTCTGATTTCAGCATATAAACAGTACATGTTCACTTATTTCTGTAGTTATTCATGAAAGAAGACTGATTATCTTCTGCCTTTAATCAAAATAAGACATTTGCAAATATCTGTTTTTAACTTTGGAAAACAATGACAGAATCGGTAACATAGTACAACATCAATACCCTTTTTTTCATCACTATACAGATATGAAGTAATAAACACCATTTACTTGTTAATAAACAGTAATCAGGGGGGGAAATGCTTTTGTAATAGACTTAAACGCAAAATTAAAATTAATCAGATTAGTCGATTAATAGTTTGAATAATCAATTCTAAAAGTAATCAATAGTGACAACCCTAATCCAAACTTTAACACCAAAATGGCTTCTTCACTCACAAATGAAAGACTACCTTTCCAATTTCAGGCATGGTTGCTTGAGAATTTTTCATGTGTCCTGTTGTGCTAGCAAAGTCCAACCCAATTTCACGACAGGTGGCGTCAGGTGCTAATGATTTCAGACATTCCATATGGCGCCACTGAAATCTTTTTGGGGTGAAACTATGTACAGACGCTCCCCTACTTACGAACATTCGAGTTACGAACAACGGTACATACGAACATTTCTGCGCGTACAGTATGTCTAAAAATGTTCGGAAAGAAATGCTGTAAGTTAGATTTTGTATTGCGCGTAGTGCTTCTTTCCGCCGCTAATACCGACGATTGGCGCTGTGAGAGCTCATTGGAGGCTGAGCAACGTGGCGAGGAGGAGGAGAAAGAAACGCCGGTCCCCATGAAGCAGGAAATAACTTTTGAAGCCGATTCCAGCGACGACGAAGAATCTCTCATGATATAAAATCCTCCTCTTCCTCCTCCTCCATCATCTCCTTAAGCATCGAGTACATCTTCCAAAAGTAAGTTAAACTTCATTTTATTTATCTTATTACGTACATGTACATACTGTGTGTGTGTGTCTCGCTCTCTCTCTCTAACATACGTAGTACAGTACAGTACTGTACGTATTCTCTCCATTTTATTAATTTTTTTTCAGTACAAACCAATGCAGGTTACTTGTACAAGCCTTAAACATACTTATATAAACCTTCAATATACTTATATAGGCTTTAAACATAAATTAGAATACAAAATATAGCACTGAAGCAACTTACGAACAAATTCACCTTACGAACGATCGTCCGGAACGTAACTCGTTCGTAAGGTGGGGAGCGTCTGTACCAAGAAAAGGCAACAACAACAACAAAGCCAAGGAGGAAGAAGGAGAGTTGCTTGTTGTTGTCAGTGTTTGTGCCTTCGGGACACGCTGTCAACAATCAGATGTCAGCGTCCGGCAGACTTGCGGTCTCTGTGGGGTCTTTGTCACTGGATCACGGCACCTTGAGGGAAGAAGGTATAGGACAGAGGGACGAGGGCTCCATTTGCCCCCTGTCACTGACCCCAATCACTTGACTGTATGTGCGTGAGGTCTTGTATACGGCAATTCAAAGCTGTCACTGGCCGTCAGTGCTCAAGTACTTCGGGCTTTGCTTGCAGTTGCTGTCAAAGAGCTGCGTGTTCTCCAAGGTTACTATGGTCAAGAAAAACTAATCAAATAATAATGAAAACTTGAATCGGAAAACAATTAAATAAAATTAGATTTTAAAAAGAGACAATAGTCTGTTCACAAAAATAATTCAAATAAACTATACTGTAATTACAGCCACATTGTCCTTGGTTTTAATATTTGTCAATTTATTATCTCCGTAAGCTTTTTGGGGTTGATTTGAAATCAATTTATGGTGGCTTTAAAGTTTGTTTGTTTTTATTTTGAGGACAATTCATCTTTCCTAAGAGAAACAATTCCCTGGGTATCTTTTGAGTTTTAATTGAGCACAATGTTAGAAATAACATTTGAAAAAAATCACTGTATTGTGTTTTTGTTTATTTTTTTTTTCTAACATTTAAAATCGGGGAATTATATTTTTTTGTATATATGTCACATTAAATATTTGTACATACAATTTTTTTTATGTTAAATTATGTTTTTGGAGGGACTGGAACAGATAAATATTTCAATTAATTTCAATGGAGAGAAAAAAATATTTAATGTCAAGTAAATTGTGTTATGAACTTGGTCACGGGACGACTTCAACTTGCAAGTCGGTAAAAGTAGCATTGAAGTAATAAAACAAAAATTAATAATTTCCCCCCCAAAAAAATCTATGTAAAAAAAAAACAGTAAACCCATTCAATTAATGAAATGTAACTGATAGCTGAAAAAAATGAAGTAAAATAAAATAAAATGATGACTAATCCACCCCCCCCCCCCCCAAAAAAAAAAATCCCAAACTATGATAATCTTGGTAGTGTCCACCCCTTGTACTCTCCTATTTCAATATTACTACACACTTCCTTTTTTCGGATTTGACTCCTTGGGAAAAATTTCACTTCCTCCGAACATAGAAACTGAACGAAACATGGGAAAAAAGATTGAAAGAAAATGAAGAAGTGGCAAATAATTTTACATATGGAGCTCATAGTGTTCCGGCGTCACCTATATTCTTTCTTGTCTCTGTCACATTGTGGCGGTTGCAGACAAAGCAACCAACCTTTTTTGAAAGGTTAAACAACCCTCAAAATAATTAGCCACCAGGTCTGCCCGGCGTTGAAATGATCCATCAGACAAAGAAGGGGCGCACGCATACACAATTCATAAACTATGATTAATGCTGGGGGCCAAGCATGCAATGTGAAGGCTAACTTTGAATTGTAACTTGGTAGACCTGTGTCTCATGAGGAAACCCACAAAAAAGTTTTAGGAAACCATTGCCAAAAAGTCACAGGAAGTCTGACATTTTCATTTCAAGTGGCCATTTTAACTTGTCCTATAACAACAGCCATTTGAAAATTTAGCCTGATGGCAATTTCACATAGTTGAATAAGATTTGGTGGACATGTGTAGAGCTAAAAGTTTCAAGAACTCATGTCTGAATGGACACAGGAAGTCTTCCATTTTGGTTTAAAGTAAGTCAGCCATTTCCAACGGTCCTTTGCCCCCCCCCCCCACTCACATACAAAAAAACTATTCTCATTGTAATATTAAAAAAAGAAAGAAAGAAAAAAAAGTCCACTATTTTTATCGAAATTTGACCTTTTATGGTCATGTTCATGTTCAGCCCCTGAAGTGAGTTTCACTTACTAGCATTAAATTTGGTAGACGTGTATACCATAAGTAGACCCATAAAAAAGTTTCAAAAAGCCATGACTTGAAAAACAAGATTTCTGTCATTTTTGGTTCAAAACTGACATATTTTGTCACTCAGCAACATGAAATTTGGTAGCCATGTTTATGGTTATGATTAGACCCACAAAAAAGTCTCATGTCTGCAAGTACACAAGAAGTCTTCCAGATTCAAAGTTACTACTGTATATTATTTTAAGTAATGTTGGCCATTTCCAGGGTTCCAATAAAGACAAACTTTTTGTATTTTGAAAATTCAGCCCCTCAAGATAATCCTGGCTATTTTTTAATAAATACACTTGTCCTAGAAATTGTGTCCAACTGCTACAAAATGTTCACCACATATACTAGACTGAGGGATGATGCAAAATTATGTAGTGTTGAAATGAAATTTTCATTACCGCTCACAGCTGTAGAATGGCATAAAGTTTCATGATCTACCCAAAAACTCATCCGAGTGATTTTATCTGACATAACCAAACAAGCACATTGCATCCCATTATTTAAGTTTGGAAAACATTCAAATGTCTTCCACACACATGCTATCGTATAGAGCACAGAGCTGATGTCTGCTCTGTTAACAGATGCCAAGACGCCATATAAGTGCTAATGTGTATCCACTTGCAGGGCGACAGTTTGCATCTATGTGGCGCTCCCCATGGCTCCCTTTTAGACAAGATGTAGTGTGTGACACCACGGAGCTGTCGTGCCATCCTTGTAATGTGTGTGTGTGTGTGTGTGTGCGTGCGTGCGTGCGCGTGTCAAGTGTGTATTGGTGTGTGTGACACTTCACTTCCAGCTGTGTCTGTCAATAGCAGAGAGGCTTCCGGTTGGAAGGAAACCAGAGGAGGATGATCGGAATAATGAGAGGACGAATAATTGTGTGGAATTTTAAATGCGGAGGAAAGTGAATCATCAATTTTTACATGTGAAATAAAAAATGCACAAGCGCGCAATTGCTGTACGACTTTTTTTTGAGTATGCAATTAACAAGGTTTTCTGTTTGTTTCAACCAATTAGACAATTGGTGCACATGCTTTGCCCTCATTTTTACTTAATTTCTTCCCTTTTTTACATCAAGTGAATATTAACTGGGTTGCATGCACATCTATAATTATCATTGAGAAAATTCACTGTTTGAACTGCAAACATTTGGCGTTTAACACTAAAAAGGAAGTATGCACACGTGTATGTGCATACACACGTACACACTCACAACATGGTGTGCCACGGAGGCGCATAAGCAAGCCATTCAAGCAGATTAATTCGTTTACGCTTGTTATGACAACAAACCACTGCTCACTACTACCAAGGAGACAACATGCGATATGTAGCATACGCATAAGCAGCCATGATCTTAAAGTACGGTGGCACCTGGACTCCTGTGTTGAATTCATCATATGTCACGGTACCACTGACTGTATAATGATGTCCAATACAAGGGCTGTACAGTGAACAGATGCCGATTGTGATTCATCACGCCCAAATGTACTGCCACCTCCTTCTATAGTGCCATGTTAGCAGAGGAGTTGCTAGTATTTTCCACCAGATGAATGTATTTAGGGTTTAAACTATTCATATCGGTAATTATAAGCATTCGGATGGGCTGCCTATTATTTGTCACAAATAGCTAGAGTTCACTTTGTGAGTCCTCTGTGGACATTACTATACTTAGATACACTACATAGATATCTACAAATTGAGGTACTTACAGTAAATACTTACTTAGATGCTTATATACAGTACTTACTAATCAGATACATTGGTACTTACTTATCTAAATACCTGGATAAATACTTAGATTCTTAGATACTCAGACACTTGGGTATTTATTTAAATACTTGGATAGATACTTAAGATTTTTTTGATACTCAGATACTTACTTATATACTTAGCTTCAGTATATGCTAACTTAGGTGCTTATACTCACATTCTAAACTAGGCACTTGTATACCTACTTAGATACTCAGATACTTATTTAGATACTTAGGTATTGTTGGAGGATGAGCTTTTTCCTCCGCGTGTTCGTTTCCTTTCGGGTAGTGAGAATGTTGGTTATCTGAATACAGGCTAGAGACGATGAACAGTTCCTTCAAAGCTTTTATTTCTACAGAATATTCCGGGCACAAATGAGTTACAGACAATGGCTGTAGCATCTCACAAGTGCGAAGTTACAGAGGACTTACAACATTCTTATACTGTCTTGAAGTTTCCAGTAAACAGTTCAACAAAGTTAACCGGATGTGCAGAGATACGCGATAACACTCAAGGACACAGAACAGAGCTCAACTGAGGAAATGAGGAAGTTATACAGTCATGACTAAATCTGGGCAGAAGACACACTTCAGTATTTACTAGCATAGGTACTTATATACTTATATATATAGTATATATATATATACTGCAACAATTCGCTTCCTGCATGTGCTGTTATGAGTTTTCTTTTTATTAATTCCCCCCCAAATTATTTGAGATTGAATTGACCATTTAAGATAAGTATCACGTATGAAGGACATAAAACACAAGAACAAAAAGGGAGCTCTTGGCACCAACACAATCACCTGAAGAAAAAAATGTTTGTCTAAAACCAAATGATGGATTGTGATCAATTATAAGACTGTCTTAAGGTGTCAAAATTGTAACGTATTGATGTTACACAAATTTCAACCCGTCAATCTTTGCTGCCTGCCAAGCCCAACAAGGTTGAAATTCTCCAAATCTCCCTATACCAATTGACTCTAATTTATCGGGAGTCCTTCGCAACACGAGAGCCAGCCTAGCTGATTGAAGCGTCCTTGTCAGTTCTTCAAAAGTCACGCCTCTCAGTGGTTCTTCAAACACTCGAGCTTTTGGTCCATCAATGCGCATTCCTGATAACATCATAGCATTTTAGTAGCGCAACGGTGACAGTTCACTCTATCTTCAGCCAGCGGTAACACAAAGACGAGCTGCAACTTTTGCAAGCATAAATCCATCCCGGTCTTGACGTGTTATAAAACATAAATCAAGCTTACATTATTTAGATCCCCATATGCCCCCAGAGAGGCTTGTAAATCTTCTTTATCAGTGATCGTAATGGTGACCAGTTGGCCATTCAAATTCAAAGCGTTGCAGTCAATAAAAAAGAACGGATCTCCAGATTCGATTCTTTAGTACATAAGAACAACAATTTTTAAATTCTCAAGAAAAACCTCACAGAATTTGGTTGGTCATGTCTCACTGTAGGCAGTACAATACAATATTTGTCAACTTGCCATTTTGACCACTCCAAAGTAATTGCGTTATTAATCTCCCTTTGTAGCTCACAGCCAAACATCAGCTTCATTAACGTTTCCAAAGTGCGGATGGCCGAACCCGCTCAGAGACAAAGTTGTCAACGGCGTCGCCCGAGAGATTACTCGTGACGGGAGAAATTACTCAGCAAAGAGTCGCCGAGCGAGCCACGATTACTCATCATGATCCTGCCCGTGAGTGATGGAAGCAGACAAGGAAGGCGAATACGAAGTGTCACACTTATTATTGGAATTATGATTAGGCCATTTACAACATCTGTAAGTCTCTCTGGATTGACTCATCAATTCATTCAGTGTATTTACTAGGGGTGTCATGCGATTAAAATTTTTAATAGTAATTCATTGCATGTCTTCTATAGTTAACCCACAATTAATCGCAAATTTTATATCTGTTCTAAATGTGTAATAAAAATTTTCATACACTTGTTAAAGTAGCACAAATGAGCATTTGGTTTTCATTGATTATGGCGGCACCTTTGGACAAAAGCGGTATTGTTTTCCCTTGAATTTCCCTTGAAAGAAACACATTTCCCATGAGGCCAAGCGCATTGCACCGTGAAATCCGGACCTCTGAGGCGTCCGCAGTTGGACTGAATTACATTGTTTCCTAGGCGCTATTTGCAATTTTTTCTTTATACAGCACTGTAACGTTTCTCAAGTATGTTAACAGCAGATGATGGTTGTGATCTTACCTTCTTTATTGTACACACAAACGGCTGCTTGTGTTGAGGTCATCTTTCTGCCACTAGATGGCATATTTACATTTTTAAGATGGTGACAGCTTTGCATTTTTCTTTTCATATCAAGAACTAATCTTTAACATGAAGTAACTTGTGAAATTCTGCACATTTTTAAAATTGTAAAATACAACTTCACCCCAGTCTCCACAAATATATGTATTATTATAATTTATTATTAAATTATTACTGCCAAATTTTGACGTGGACGTGTCTGCTGCGTTGCGACTGTAATTCCCCTAGTACAGGCTTTCCAAGTAAGGGGTCATTAATCGCGCATTGAAAAATTTAGTGGCGTTTAAGGAACTTTAAATTAACTCAAAATTAACGCACTAATTTTGACACACAGATTATTTACATAAACTTGCATGAGTTTTTCAAAACAAACAGGAAAACATTCATGCAGCTTTGCTTACCTATTGTATTTGAAATTATATATTAATGTCACACATACTATTTGAGCGTTTCAGAATGATCGCGTTTCAGACACTGCAGTTCGATAGCTGTCGCTTAAAAGTGGCTCTGGATCTTCACTCAGCCTCGCTGATCTTGTAATTGGTGGTGGTTAATATGTAAATTAGCCCCACTGTTGTGCCATAGTTAGCCAGAAAGGCTCACTCACAGACACATTTGCTCACAAAAGATTTACTGAATTTTTTTATTTCACACTTGATAGGTTGACAGGCACTCCAGAGACCCAACTAGTTTAATACGAGCCATTAAAAAGTAAATTTTGCCTTTTGTCCCCTTTAATACCATCCAGTACCTTTTAATGGTAATTTTGTAATTTTCATTTCTAGTTTCACGGCAGACACCTTGTAATAATGATCTTTTTCGCTTAGCTAACCAAAATGTTAGAAAAAGCTGCTCTTCAGGTGCTGTCCCCCCACTGGCTGGGCGTGGGCGGGTCTGCCCCTCTGTTGGCTGCTGGGTGGCGGCTGCGTCTTGGCCGTTCCCTGGGTCTCTTGGGGGGTGCTGCGTTGCGGGGCTCTCCCTGGTGTCCGGGGCGACGCCGCCCCGGCGTGGTCCGTCGCTCTGGGCCCGGCGACGCGGTTCGGGGCCTGTGGGCCGCCGAGGTGCCCTGTGGTCCCCTCTCCCCTCCCCCTTGCTGCCTCTCCCTCCTCGCCTCTCCCCACCCGTCCTCCGCCTCCCTGTCCCTTCTCTCTCGTCACCCTTCCTCCTCCTCTCCCCCTCTCTCTGCGGCCCTGCCGCTGCCTCCTGCCCTTCTTGTCGTCTCCTTCCCCCGTCCCTTCCCCCTCCCCTGTCCGCCTTCCTCCCCCTCCCCTGGCCCGGGGGCTCCATCCGTGGCCCGGGTCTCGGCTCCGGGGGCCTTTGGTGTTGTGCCCGCCCCGCTCCGGTGGACCTCCTGGCACCTCGGGCGGGCTCAATGCGGGGGGCGAGCCCTATCGCCCCGCCGGGCTGGTCCCACATGCCCGCCGGGGTGGATGGGGGTTTGGTGGGGGTTTGGTGGGCGGGGGCGCCTTCCGCCCCCACCCGGTTGGGGGGGGCGGGGGGGGTGGGCCGCTGGTCGCTCCTCTTAACTCATTGCACTAGTTTTGCACAATACACTTTTATAGAGATATAGCGCACATAACACACTTTTAGGGTGGAAACAACGTCTTCGCCCTACAACTCCCCTCCAATTTTAATGCACCACACAACTGTGTGTGTGTGGGGGGGGGGGGGGGGGGGCATTGGTTGGGGCAGACTGCAGTATAGAGCAGTGCTGCGGTCCCCTGTCCGTGAATCCCCTCCCCCTCCCCCATTTATTTTTTTTAATGCACCACATACACTCACTGACATGCCTGGGAGGCGGGTGGATCGGAGCATGGGGATATCATTTCCCTCTGCTCCGGTTCACTTGCTCCCAATTTTAATGCACCACACACACACACTTGTATAAACACTGGGTGGGGTCACATTCAAGGTTTAGGGGTAGAGTTCGCCAGTCGGCTGGGTTGGGGTGGATGGGGGGCGGGGGGTCGTGGGGGTCGAGGGGGCTGTGGGCCGGTGGGGTTCCTGGCGGGCCTGTAGTGCCCCGTCTTGCTGCGTTGGGTGGGGGGCGCTCCTGCTCCTGGGTTTGCTCTCCGGCCGGTGGCCCCTCCGGGGCCCGGGGGTCGTCCTTTGGCGCTGCCGCGGCCTGGGGGGCATTGAGGTGTTGCGCTTGCTCTGTCCTGGCGGGGGTCGACGGCTCCCCTCTTTGGTGGAGATTTTCATGCACGCCAGATCCACCATACCAGCATCTATCGAAACTCAGACACAATCTTCCTCAGGTCATTCGGTGGAGGCTGGTGTCTGTGGATCTCACACCGCTTCGTCTGTCCTTCCTTCCTTTCCTCAGTCTCTCCTTTGGTCTTTTGAGATCTCCCTGATTTGCTGAAATTTATATGTCTCTGGGGTTGGTGAAGGACTCTGGTTGGTGGCCTGGTGGGTGGTGTCTGGTCGGTGCTGGATTTCACTTTCCTTTCTTTTCTTTGGTCCTTTCTCGGGTTTCCTGACGGCCTCACGACTCTGGCTGGAAGTGTTCGGTTTAGGGAAACGGTATGGGAATTTTTATTTTTTTTATAGGTTTTAGGTGAACTAATGAATGCACGCACGCACATACACATGTTCACCCACATACAAAAAAAAAATAAAAATACAAAAAATATATATATATAAAAAAAAAGAAAAGAAAAAAAAAGGAGAGCAATGATGATGACATGTCAAATCGGTAAAATTACCGAATGAACAAAACTGAGCTCTCCGGGAGGAAAAAGAAAAGAAAAAAAAAGAAAAAGAAAAAGCTGCTCTTCAAAAGACCACTGCTAACTACATCACTAATGTTCAACAATGTCAATCAAACGTGGGCATTGTTATGTTTGTCAAGGCGGTGCAAATTGTCGGGTTAAATACACCAAATATTGCCCCGTAAATATTTCCAGCAATGAGCCGTTTTTTTTTAACAAACATTTGAAACCCGTTCACCCTGTCAACATCTGCATTTGCATGACAAAACACCCCAATGTGGCATTGTTAAATCAATTCGGTGAGAACGGGGAGTCAGAGGAAACAGATTCAAGCAATTTCCTCGGGAGTGAGCGCCAGGGAGGAAAAAACGGGAAATGAAAGGAAAGCAACATGCAGTACTCGGTATTAAGATGGAAATGAGAAAATGCCAAAGCAGAAAGGGGGCAAAAAAACTGCACGGATGTGAGAGACCTTTGAAAAGCTCACTGATAAAAACCCATCAGAGTACATTTAATTAAAACTGTGATTTTCCTTTTATATTTACTGTTTTAACTTAACAAGATTTCATTATCTTCATATTCCTTAATTTACAGAATTGAGGCTCAGTTGTATGCTGAAAATACACAACATTGTTTCAAAAGTAATGGAACAGTGTGGTTCATTCCTTTATGAGACAAGAGCTCAACAATACACAATTCAAATAGCAATAAAAGACCAAATAATAAGAAACATAAATGGATTAAGGTGTACCTTAAGATACAAGTTTACATTTGTTCTGTATGTCAAGATACACATTTACAATATTTTGTTCAGCAAAAATATTTAAACGGACTTCAACAAATTAAAGTGACTAAGAAGACTTCAATTGCAAAATCTTAGCATACAATAACTGCATCAAATGTCCCAAGTGGCCAAACTTTTACTCCTTTCAGTCACTCCTTTAGTATGTAAAATGCATGTTCTATGGAGTTTAAATCTGGAGTGAGGACCGTGGATTTGAGATTAAATGATAACTTTTACCATGGGAAACGATGGAAATCCATTAAAGGGATAGCCTACTTAACTCATTGAGCCATTTTCGGCAGTAAAATGTTAATATTTTGTCCAGAATTAGTTTGATAACTTTTCATGAACAATTAATACCTTTAAAAACAAATTTTGCCAAACTGAAGATGACATCACCTGTGCTGAGGAAATAGGTAACGACCAGTCAAGGCTCATCTGTTTTCTGGTTTTGGTCAACAAACAGAGCCATGATTGGTCGTTATTTTCAGTCAAGAGCAAGTGGAAAAATGTGATTTTAAATGTATTAATTGTACATGAAAAAAATGAAGTTATCGAATGAATTATAGACAAAATATTATCCTCTTACTGTTGAAAATGTCTCAATGAGTCAAGTATCCCTTTAACATTCACTATTGTAAGTTTGAAATACTGCACTGGTCATGTTTCAGCTCATATTTCAGTAGCACAAAGCAAAGTCATGCAAGTAAATGCTAAGTTTTTGAAACAAAAAAACAAGTAGAATGGGGTGAAAGTAAATTTATAGTAGGTTTTCTTGAGAACATCGGCTCAAATTCAAAGCCATCATAAAACTGGATTCCACGCTTTGCATAATACAAACTCATGGGAAAGTCACACTCTAGACTTAAACCTGATAGAACATGGCTTTTACCTGCTCAAGACGAAACTGGGAAAAAAACTGAAATACTTCAGAGGTAATAAGAGTTACTTCCTGCCTTTTGAGCAAAATGCATGTTCTGTAGGGTTTAAATATGGACTGTGACTTTTCTCCTGAGAAATAATGGGAATCTGATTCACAGTTAAGTTTGAAATACTGAATGTGAAGTTGCTTAAAACAGTAGTCTTAACATTATGTGTATTTTAAAGAATATCCTGTATATATTTTTATGTTTTTATATTATCAACTGTCGTTTAGAGGCGCCGCTCAACTTTCTCTAATGTTTTGTATTTTTCCATGACGTATGAAAACAGAAACTTAACCATGTTTTGTGTTAAACGAAACTGAAACTTAACTGTAATAAAAGCGACGAGGTGGCCGGGGGAGGAGAGAGAGTCGGACGGAGCCGAGCGTGAGTTAAGGTCTCGCGTCTCCTTTCCTCTCCCAGCCGCGGTTGCAATAAAACAAAGCAACAGCTTCTGCCTCCTTTTTCCTTGGTGCACGGTCGGTAACTAAGGGGATCTGTAATATCAGACCCAACATTTAATTGGTGCCGAAACCTGGGACCTGCATCTGGACGGACGACCGCCGGCGAACCGAGGACACCGAGAATCTGTCGACAGCGTCTCCCCTTGCGGGACGGGTCTCCCTGCTCCGGCCTCGGCCGTTCGCCCGGACACCGGGTCCTGCGAACCAGACCGGCACCGAGGACTAACAGGTATTATGCTGTTTAATTATCACGATTTACACAGAAGTTTGAAAAAGGAACACTAAACTGACTATACTGAAGAAGTAAGAGAAAAATAGAAAAGTGGGGAGTAAAAGAAAAGCGCTTGGGCGTTGGCCCGTGAAGAAGAAAAACCCATGGTATATATGATCCGGGCATCAAAGGGATCACGGTTTTATTAGATGAGATCCAAAATACTTTTATTGACTAGTTTTTAACTTGTTAAAAAAAAGTGTAGTTTTCGGGTGCCCGGGTAGAGGAAATTAAACGTTACCGTAAATACGTAATAATTTACACCTCCCCACTCATTGTTTACCAAAATATCTGTGTTCAATATAACTAAGATTTATCAGGTCAGAACAGAACTGACTGTGATTAAAAATAATCGCCTAAAACACAAATCATGGTTTTAAATTAGAAAGTGGTGCACCACAGAAAAGACTAAGTGTGTGTGTTTGTGTGTGAGTTTGTGTTTGTGTGTGCGTGTGTTTGTGTGCGTGTGTTTTTGTGTGTGTGTGTTTATGAGATAAGGTTAGGAGGGAGTAACTGCTGCCCGCTCGGGAGTAGAAACAATGGGCCAGTCATTGAGAAAAGAAATAGAACAACACCAGGATGTTAAGTTTATTGCAAGCTTTGACGCTAATGCGTGCAAGTATCTGGAATCCTGGGTGACCAAGTATGATTTTAACCCGTCTTTGAGAGATGTCAGGAACAAAGAGGAAGTTAAGAAAAGTTTAGTGGAGAAAAGAGCAAAGAAGATTAAAAAGGGAAAGAATGTAGAAAAATTGGAAGCACAACTACGTGCTGTTGAAGTGTGGATAAAACAGTGTAAAATGAGGGCAGAAAGCATTTTGGAAAGTGAGAAAAGAAAAAAGGAAAAGACAGAAAGAAAAATGTACCAGATGAAGATAAGAAAAGCGCAATCATCAGTCTTCAATGCCATGCACACATTTTTTCAACATGCCTCTCCTCCACCTTCTGGACCAATTTACTACCAAAACTAACCCAATCGGGGTAGAGGATGTGGACGCGGAAGAGGAAGAGGCCGACCAGCCACCAGACAGGATGTGTGCAACAATTGTGGCAAGTACGGCCACTTCGCCCGAGATTGCCGCTCCAAACAAAAAATTGAGACCCCAAAATCTGACCACTGGGATCCAACCGAATGACGCGAGCAGGAAAGGTCAAGTGATGAAAACCCTGATGACACCAGAACGATCGTCGAGGTGCTTGACCTGACAGTCCTGTTTAGCCAGATGTCCTCTATTGACCCAGCAGTAAGAAAACTAGGCTTAGGGCCATTTACTACAACATTGAAATTCATTGTGGATTCAGGAGCACAATCCTCCGTGATCACTGATCTACCAACAGGTGTCAAATTGTCAAAAAGCACAATAATGGTCATAGGAGTGGGAGGTAGACCAGCCATCCATTACTTTACCGAACCACTGACCATTATTGATGAAGACGGAACAGAATACCCAGATCAAACTTTCGTTTACGTGCCTCGTTGTCCTGAAAACCTCATCGGACGAGATTTGATAAAAGCCATGAGCCTTGTATTAATGGTCGAAGGCTCCAGCATGGTCGTGACAAAAAGAGGACAAGAAACACCAATGCAGATGTTAGTACTAGAAGGAAAAGACAAACCACGCCCATTCTACAGTCTGGATCCGATCCAAAAAGGTCCAACATCAGTAAAAAACAATCTGCAACAGATGCCAGAACAAATCCTACCAAATTCAAATTGGGTGCCCCAAACCACGTACCCACTTCACTCCACCATCCGCTTCGCCCCGAACAAAGAGGACAGAGACTTCTTTGATCAATGGTCCCGATTGACAACCATGCGGGCCCAAATAAAGGACCTAATTTGGGACGAACAGGCAGGATGGATGGCAGCCACAGTAATCTTTCCAGATTACATATATGCATTAACCACATATGAAGGCTTTGGCATTCCCTTCCACATTTCACTGGCAAAACCAACAGGCTGGAAATGGAAAGACATAGGATCAAAAATAAGAGATGTAACATGGTCCGAACAACGACTTCCGTGGACTCCATGTCAAGATGGAAGATTTAAACGCATCATGTCATCAGGAAACGTGGTCTGGAGGAAAAAACTAAACTGGGTGACAACATTTGTCCCCAGCACCCACCTAAGTACATGACATCCGGAGGAAACCACGATCCTGGCACTAAAAGACGCCATGGATCAAATACCACCTCAGCTGTGGTCAGCGTCAAAAACCGATGTGGGCCTAATGACCACAGCCACAGAAGTAACAATTGAACCAAGAACAAACTATCGCCCACGAATCAATCAATACCCACTCAAACCTGATGCCAAAGAAGGAATCACACCAGTAATCATGAACATGGTAAAAGCTGGAGTGCTCATAGAAGCCCCCAAGGTAACTTGTAACACTCCAATCTTTCCAGTAAAGAAAGCAGACACCACGACCTGGCGAATGGTCCACGACTTAAGAGCCGTAAATCAGGAAGTAAAACAGAGAGCCCCCTGCGTCCCCGACCCCCACACTCTACTTAATGCGCTGAAGCCACAACAGAAATGGTTCACAGTAATTGATCTAAGCAACGCCTTCTTTTCCATCCCATTGCACGAGTCTGCCCGTCATTGGTTTGGTTTCACCTTTAATCAAAAGAAATACACCTATACGAGACTACCCCAAGGCTATGCAGAGAGCCCCACCATTTTCTCTCAAGAAATCAACAACTGTCTGAGCCTCCATGAACACAGTGAAACCACTCAAATCTTGATTTACGTAGATGACATTCTCATCGCCAGTCCAACCAAAGAAGAAAATCAAGAAGAAGCAGTGAAACTGTGTCAACACCTGGCAAAGACAGGAAACAAAGCCTCACTGACCAAACTACAGTGGACTCAGACCGAAGTAGTTTTCTTAGGTCACATCATATCGGCAGAAGGAAGAAAACTAACCTCTGATCGGAAACAAGCTATCCTTGATGCCCCCAAACCAAAGACCAAAAGACAGATGATGGCCTTCCTAGGCCTAGTGAACTTTTGCCGTCTATGGGTTCTGGACTTCGCCGAAATAACGCAACCACTGGTGGATTTAATTTACCAAGAAGACATCGCCCTGGCCGATCCCATCACATGGACGAAAATAGCTAATGAAAAGTTCAATCAGATAAAACAGACCATCACAAGCACAGGCCCCTTGGGCCTACCCGACTACAAGAAACTGTTCACCCAAACAGTGGACTGCAAAGACGGATTCATGACATCCGTCCTACTCCAACAACATGGTACACAAATGCGACCAGTGGCCTACTACTCAAAGAAACTTGATGCTGTCGCCAGAGCCCTGCCCCAGTGTGTCCAAGCAGTGTGTGCCGCAGCAATGGCTGTCCAAGCATCCGCCGAGTTGGTGTTGTTCCATCCCACCACTCTACTAGTAACACACTCAGTAGATGTTCTTTTGACTCAAACAAAGATGTCATTTCTCTCACCAGCAAGACATCTTGGCCTAACAGCAGTACTGTTGTCCCAACCCCATCTTACCATCAAGAGATGCAGCACTCTCAATCCTGCAAGTCTCCTCCCAGTGGAGACAGATGGGACACCACACAGTTGCACAGAAGCCACCGAGGAAATCTGCAAACCAAGAAGAGATTTGTTAGACACACCCTTACAAGAAGGAGAAGCAGTGTTTGTAGATGGTTCCTCAAGCAAAGATGAACTAGGCAACACCAACACAGGCTATGCAGTGGTCACACAACAAAAGACACTGAAGAGCGGACGATTAATAGGAAATCTGTCAGCACAAGCAGCAGAACTCATCGCGCTAACAGAAGCATGTAAATTATTCAAAGACAAAGCAGTAACAATTTGGACCGACAGCCAATATGCCCACTCGACATTGCACATCTTTGCCGCCATGTGGGCTCGACGAGGAATGAAAACATCAACAGGAAAACCTGTTCAACACGCCAAATTACTCACTGACCTTTTGGCCGCTGTACTGCTACCCTCCAAAATAGCAGTATGCAAATGCAAAGCTCACACCTCAGCAAAAGACGCCGTTTCTGTAGGAAATGCAAAAGCAGATTTGGCAGCCAAGCAAGCAGGCCAAGACAAAACAAAGATCGTCATGCTCGCCAACCACAAAGAAACACAACAACACAACAACATTCCAAAACAAGTACTAATTGACATGCAAAACAACGCTCCAGACAAAGAAAAAACACTATGGAAAATGATGAACATTGAACTCACCCCAGAAGGCCTCTACCACAAAGAAGACCGACCAGTCATCCCCCGCAGTCTGTTCCACGCAGTAGCCACATTGAGTCATGGGAAGTCCCATGTCTCAACAGGAGGGATGATATCTATGGTAGAACAGACAATGACAATACCACAGGGCTTACAAACCTATTTTAAAACTTTTTGTAGGTCATGTATGGTGTGTTGTCGTCACAATGCTCAGGGAAACTTAAGACCACAGAGAGGGAAATGCCCAGTGGGCTCCTACCCATTTGAAGTTTTACACATGGACTTTATTGAACTACACAGAAGTGGTCAGCACAAGTACTGTTTAGTGTTAGTAGACTCACTAACTAAATGGGTTGAACTTGTTCCTTCAAAACATCCAAACGCCCTCACAGTAGCTAAAGCTATTTGTAAACACATAATACCAGAACATGGCATTCCACGAGTCTTGTGGAGTGATAACGGTAGCCATTTTGTAAATACCATTGTTGACAATATGGCCATCCATTTAAAATCAGCCATGGTCAGACAAAACAGGAGAGGCAGATCCACTGACTAAATGGTTATGTGACTTGTTTAAAGAACGGACTGTGTCAAGAGCAAATGATCTGCCCTCTACCTCTATTCCCCCTGCACAGGAAACGGTGACCCCGGGTGACCTGGTGTTGGTGAAGGTGATAAAAAGGAAAACATGGTCGAGCCCACGCTGGGACGGCCCATTCGTTGTTCTCCTGACCACACCCACCGCTCTCAAAATCGCTGAGAGAGAGACGTGGATCCACCAGAGTCACTGCAAAAAGGTCACCGAACTCAGATAAGGGATTACCCCCTGATTCTTGTCAAAAAGAAGAAGAACAAAGGAGAAGATGACCCTTTTTCAGACATTGTTTGGACTTTGATCATTATAATGTTTATCTTATTATGTGTTATTTGTTCCTGCTGTATTGTCCCAATGTCTAAGAGATTAGTCGCCCGTATGTTCGTGGCCCAGATGTATCAATATAACTTACTACGCGTAGAGGATTATGTTGACACTGTGGAGACCGACACAAAAGTGTGACCCTCATCTTATTGTGTTTTCCTAACTTCAAATTCAGTTCCATTCTCAGACCAAGAGGTTCTCGTCACCGTGCGGTGGGGGAGTTATGGAATTTTTCCCTTTAAGTTAAGGGTTTTCGCCATTTCCTGAGAATGGTTCAAATGTTGTGAATCTATTAATGAAGTAATACTGAGAAAACTTAATTGTTTTAGTATTTACTGATATCCTTTTAAATCCACAACAGGAGGGAATGTGAAGTTGCTTAAAACAGTAGTCTTAACATTATGTGTATTTTAAAGAATATCCTGTATATATTTTTATGTTTTTATATTATCAACTGTCGTTTAGAGGCGCCGCTCAACTTTCTCTAATGTTTTGTATTAACAGAAACTTAACCATGTTTTGTGTTAAACGAAACTGAAACTTAACTGTAATAAAAGCGACGAGGTGGCCGGGGGAGGAGAGAGAGTCGGACGGAGCCGAGCGTGAGTTAAGGTCTCGCGTCTCCTTTCCTCTCCCAGCCGCGGTTGCAATAAAACAAAGCAACAGCTTCTGCCTCCTTTTTCCTTGGTGCACGGTCGGTAACTAAGGGGATCTGTAATATCAGACCCAACACTGAACAAGTCAAATTTTAGCATAGTTTAACATGCAAGACACAGTTTTATATAACATAGTAATGCTTAAAAATAATAAAATATACATTCTAAGAGGAAAGATTTTACTCAGAAATGTTGCTCAGATTCTGAGTGAATTCCAACTTTCTACTGTCTAATGTGGTGGTTGAACATCATACAATTATCCTACTATCGCATTATCATTGAAATGTTTTGTTTCCAAGTGAGGACTCAAATCAACCTCCACCTCCTTCTTATACATAAATAGACAGTGCACTATGGCCACTCTCAAAGAGACTTAATATCTGAAAGAGGAAATATGCATGGTGTCCACAAACTATTACGATGTCCCCTCTGCTTTTAACAGTGTGCCAGAAGCAAGAGCAAGCAGAGAGCCAAGACAGTCAAAAGTCGCAAACACAAACATCCACAGATTGCGGATGCTACAGCAATGAGACATCTAAGTGAACGTGACAGAAAGAAGGTGTAGCTTGTTATCTCAAAATAAATACTGAAAGTGAGGCTTGGATTTGCCATCAAGGTAAAGGTGACAAGATGGAACACACGCACACACTGAGTGAAAATACATCAGGCAAGGAAAGCAAACTTAACAGACGGACATTTTTGTTCAGAAAACTCACTTACTTACTAGACAAAAGTATTTAGATGCATCGTGTAATCAATAAATTAATCCATCTGAAGTTGGACTCGACCACTTAGCTAATTAATTGGTTGTCCTTTAAAGACATTTTGGACAATTGGATGCATCCAATTTTCCCATAGATGCAGTCCAACATCTTGTATTAGTTCTTTCCAGAAGCTACAAAAAAGTTGCTATACTGTTCCCTGGATTAAGCTCATCCTGTAGTTCAGGATCTTTTCATTCAACGTATACTTCCATGAATACATATTTGGAAAAAGTTGCTAAAAATGAAAACCGATAAAGGGACAAGTGGTGTCACAATTATCTACAAGATTTATTGTTGCATTTGACTTTCCTGCCGTGTTTTCCACTCAGAGAAGCCCGCTTTTTATCTGCCATCAAGTCAGAACTCTCATCTTTATGAGTGCCTTTCTCATTCATGTTTCTCCTTTTAATAGCCTTAAAAGGAGGTCGACTCACTAAAAACTGAACAAATGTGTATAGGAGTTAATTAGGCCGTTTTGGGTTAGCCTATTTAGCTTCTTCAAAAAGTAAAACTGTAAGAAACTCTTAGTATGGTGTAATGAAGCTCTAAACCAACGCAAGCTACAACTACAAAAATAGACATTATTACTGGGACATTTCCATTATTTTGGAAATTCAGTCCTCAAAGCCAGTTTCACTTAGCAACATGAAATTTGGTAGGCATGTCTATCATGAGCACACCCACAAAAAAGTCTCAACAAGCCATGCCCGAAAATACACAGGAAGTGTTTGTCTCCCATTTTGGTTTCAAGTGGCCATTTTAGGAAGATTTTGACCATTTCCAGCTGTCCTTTATGACAAATTTGTCTTTGACATTTTTTCCAATTGGCTACCAAATTTTAACCACAAATACTCGAGAGATAGGCTAGTCACATCAAATTGTGAAAAGTTTTCATTTGAGCAATTACCTGTGGTCGGAGCCCAGCAGCTAAATTTGATGACTCACCATCAAACACAACTCGGCCAAACGTTTACTTAATGTTGTGGCCATGTTTCCCCCGTGAGTGGTGGAGACAGTGACATCACCCACCATTAAAAATGAAAGCACGCAATAACAAAGCACTACTAATACAACCAATGGGGCGATGCCAACATAATTCAATTAAGTGAAGTCACTCATGTGTAGCAGATTAGCCACTTGCTTTTTGAATAATTAACATGAACTGAATTGACAGTTGCAGGCAAAACTACATTGTAGACTTATTCTTAATTGAAGTGTGCCATTATGCATAGTTTTACCCCTCCATCAAAATGAAACACATCCCTTCCTTTTAACCATGAGGCAAAATCTAATGTTTTTTCCACTTTTGAGACTTTGCAATCCTTTCATGCACGATTACTCACTTGGCCTGTAAAAGTCCCGGCCAGGAAGGTGACTCTATCCCGGCTTTTGTTGGGCTAAGGCTGTTTATTCCCGTGTGATTTACTGAGCGTACTCGGTTGACAGTGGGCGTCCGACCTTGTCCTCGGCAAAGCGAGCAGGTGCAGTGGATGAAATTGGGAAAATGTCTCTTTTGGCGGACCTGGGCGCGGCGCTCGTAATATGGTTTGCACATTCGTTTATTTATGAGATCCCAAGGCTCTATAGGCTCTATAAAAAAAATCATAGATGACTAGAATGGAGCAGGACTTAGCCAAGGATGAGATCATAAGTTATTTTTAATTTAAGAAACAACAAAAAATCTGTGTCGTAAGTTTCTGTCAATACTGTTCCACTCCATTCCTGAAGGGGGCAGTAATGCTCTTTACAATGTATTAGCCAATTACCCAATAAATGCAAACCCTCGTGAATCTGAAGTTTTAAGGTGATTTATGTTATTTATTCAGCCAAATACAGAACAAAATTTAAAATAAAAAAATAAAACTCTGGAACATTACATACGAGGAATGTTATTCATGACAACCACCACCATGCACAATTCAAATATTTCAAAATATTCTATGTTGTAAAGAAAGCCCATTGCACACTCAGGCACGTGTGTCCTGTAAATATAGTGGCGCCTTGAGAGATGAGTTTATTATTAGTCATTCTATGTAGAGAGAGGACAAAAATATGACTGTGAATAGTGTTAGCATTAAGCTAGCAGACTGAAAGGCTAAACTATGTGGTTGTCTTCATACACAAGGAGTAATTATCTTGGTTTATGTTTAGTTTGAAAGTAAACTTTGACAGTAAACTTTGACTTGGGGAGATAATAAACATCTTGAAACCTCTTTGTTTGATTGTGTTTGTCAAAATGCTGCTTGATGTGATGCCAGTTGAATTGAGTTAACTGCCACTATAGAGAAAGACGGCTGATATTGCAAAAAACAAACAAACTCACAAAGTCACGTAAATTGTATCACAACACTGTAATTCAATTGCACCACAAGCCAGTTTTGATAATCACCAAGTAAACAGCTCGAAAAAAGATATAGCACGTGTTGCCGTGCAATGGACTCTTATCCTATAATTATTAACACTTATTCCGCTAGAAAAAAAAAAACACGGTCAAAAAAGTCAAGTGTTTGCACACGTTCTTGCATTCATTACCCGTATCGCTGATCCTCACTAGTAGCCCATCAAAAATGAACAGTATCTGCGCTTTGAGACGGATCTTCTTTCTTCTACTCCCCTTTTTAGTTATTATCATTTCACAGTGTGTCTCCTGGCTTTCACTAAATCTCTAGTGAGGGACCGTAGGCAGCGACACACCTCCCCTGTGATAAATCTGCCGCCCGATTTGAGAAATGTCGCACCAAAGTGTAGCGCAAATACGCCTGGCAGCCTTTAACTTGATTGAATCCCCGGGATGCGGCACCAGGCTGCGACATGCACAGCAACCAGACACACTTTTTGACGCCAGGGAAGCCTGAAGCATAACTCTGTTGGAGAAGATTAGCTCAAACTGCCAAAAATTATGTAATATTCAGATAATTTTTCCTCGCAGTCAGATGATGTCACTTGATAGAAAGCATTTGATCTCCCGTGCACACTTTTGAGCGTATGTGACAAGAAATATGAAATGTGACAAATGTTCTTGGACGGATTTGTTTTGATGCAAATGCGCCGCTACGGAAAATTTTAAAAATCGACACAGGAATTGTACAATTATATTAGATGTTTCGCTTCTTGGGTTGCATATATTCCTGATTGGGATGCTCTGCTACAAAAACAATAAAACAATCTAAATTTTCTATGTGACCCCGTACCAAATGGTGGTCCGCAGACCGGTTGTTGGTGACCACTCATGTAGATGTATCATGTGATTACTTATACGACTGTTTTTTGTTATTCATTGTAAAACACGCACACACACACTTTCATATTATAGTGTGTCATGTCCAGTTTGCACGGATTGCCCTCAACTCTGTTCTACTGCAGGCTTTTTATGTCCACAGGTGACTCAGGGTCTGTCTCGTGTGTGTATCTTTGTGTGTGTGTGTGTGTGTGTGTGTGTGTGAGATTAAGCGGAAACATTATAAGGACATGTCCTCTGTGATTAGCACTTGGCGTAAATGTCAAGCGTGTTTGCAGCTGCTGCTAATGAACAAAAAGCTCCAAAAACTTCAAAAAGGGGACAAAAAATGGAAAGTGTAGAAAAACATGAACTATGTGGAATATCAATGATGGTGGGTCTTTTGCGTTTAGAAATAATGTCATCTTTGTTGCTCTCGCTTAGAAATATGAACCCAAGTTTGAATATATACATGATTACAAACAAAATAATGAATTAAAATAAAAATAAATCAATAAATAATAGATTTAAAAAAAGTATTAAGAAAAAAATCTTAAAATATTTGAGGATAACAGTTTTTAAGTATTTATTTATTTATTGGTAAAGAAAACGAATATTTGCATTTTGTACTCAGAAAGAAATGGGCAAATGTGTTTTTTTATTTATTTTTTATTTTTGCTATATTGTATTGGGGAAGCCATAATGTTAAATCAACTCAATACAACTTTATTCATAGAGCTTTTTAACTATTGCTGCATTCAAAGTTCTGTACATGGAGTAGAAATTAGTCACGCAATAACAAAGACAGTTCAAATACAAACCCAATTCTGAAAAAGTTGGGACACTATACAAATTATGAATAAAAACTGTGAAAGTGCCACATTTCAATATTTTGTTCAAAATAGAACATAGATGACAGGTCAAAAGTTTAAACTGAGAAAATGTATAAATTTAGGGGGAAAGTATGTGGATTGTTAATTTCATGGTGTCAACAAATCTAAAAAAATTTGGGACAGGTAGCAATAAGAGGCTGGAAAATTAAATTGCACAATTACACAAAAAACAGCTGGAAGACCAGTTACCACTTATGAGGTCCATTGGCAACTTGGAGTATAAAAAGAGCTTCTCGGAGTGGCAGTGTCTCTCAGAAGCGAAGATGGGTAGAGAATCACCAATTCCTCCAATGTTGTGCAGAAAGATAGTGGAGTACAAAGAAGAAGCCACTTCTAAAGCAGACCAAGAAGCGCAGGCATTTCTCTGGGCCAGGTGTTATTTAAATCTCAACACGATAATGCTAGACCACATGCAGCACCAATTACAACATCATGGCTGCGTAGGAAAAGGATCCGGGTATTGAAATGGCCAGCCTGCAGTCCACTTCTTTCACTTATAGAGCACATTTGACTCATCATAAAGGGGAATGTGCAACAAAGAAAGCCCAAGACAATTGAACAGTCAGAGAGACGCGTGTTAGACAAGAACGGGACAGGATTCCTATTTCTAAACTTGAGAAACTTGTCTACTCAATCCCTAGACATTTGCAGACTGTTGTAAGAAGAAGAGGGGATGCCTCACAGTGGTGAAAATGGCCTTGTCCCAACTTTTTAAAGATTTGTTGAGACCATGGAATTTAAAATCTACATGGTTTTCCCTTAAAACTTTTGACCTGTTCTCTATGTTCTATTCTGAATAAAATATAAAAATTTAGCACTTCCACTCAACTACATTCAGTTTTTATTCACAATTTGTATAGTGTCCCAACTTTTTTGGAAGTGGGTTTGTAATTCCTACAAGCCGAGCCTTTGCCTCAAACTCTCTTAAGGCTTCCGATTTTGCTGTTCAATTTAATTTCATGAGGGACAACCACTTAGTTAACCCAGTACTCAAGAAAATGATGAAGCGTGTAAAAGAATAGAAGAGCAAAAGGTGGAAAAGAAGCAAAAATGCGAAGAAAGCAGATAAAGTGGATAAAACCATCACCGGATTTTATGTTATTTTCCAGCTGTCTCCTTATGCGAGTAAAGATGTGTCTGTTCTGTGGCGGCTACAATTACTTTAAATGCAGCCTTTTATCCTTCAAGCACAGATATATGGATGTGTTATTGCCTCTGTGTTCTTCCTCATTGCACTTTTTTCTTCTTCTTTGCCTCAGCACCATATTTCTCCCAAGCTCTATCAGTTCCTCTAATACCTTCTCTCGCTTCTCTGCTTCCCAGCATAAATAAACAGCAGACATATTTTGACTTATGGGCAGCCTTTGTTGGCTGGCGCCATTTGGTATGCCATTTAAACTGCACATTTTCCTTTCATTTATCTCATTCCTTGCTAAATTTAGTTGATATTAGCAACTGCTCTCAGTATGCTGCAGTGCAGTAGGACTCTATGGTGCAAACTATAATCAAAATATCAAAAGTTTGTCACGGCTGGGGGTGGAGGACCCAAATGCAGGGAGGCAGGAGAACCACGGCAGGGATGCCTATCATATATACTGAGCACAATTTATTTAACAAAAACACTAACAGCACGTGCACCGCCGGCAACTGGAACTGGTGGCGGGTGCAGCACGTGCGCCGCCGGAAACTGGAACTGGTGGCGGGCGCAGCACGTGCGCCGCCGGAAACTGGAACTGGTGGCGGGCGCAGCACGTGCGCCGCCGGAAACTGGAACTGGTGGCGGGCGCAGCACGTGCGCCGCCGGATACTGGGACTGGTGGCGGGCGCAGCACGTTTGCCGTCTGAACGAGAACTGGAGGTGGCCATAGGACGTGCGCCGTCGGAACAGGGACTGGTACTTGCCTCTTGCTCTGCTAGGTCCATTTCTGGTTGGATCATTCTGTCACGGCTGGGGGTGGAGGACCCAAATGCAGGGAGGCAGGAGAACCACGGCAGGGATGCATATTATACTGAGCACAATTTATTTAACAATAACACTAGCATAACATAACAGGGGTACTGGGTAAAACTCTAAATAAGCAAAACCAACAAAGTTCGGAGAAGACAAAACTCAAAGTAACAACAAAGCGCTAGAGTGGTGACAGCTACAATGATCCAACCAAGACTGAACAAAACCAGGGAACGAAACACAAGCCAACTGACAAGACAACGAGAGACACCTGGACAAGACACAAGTGGCTGTGGGAGATGATTGGATGACACAAGGGAACAGGATGACGAGTACAGGTGCAAACAAAACCTTACAAGTAAGACAGGACACCAATTATAACAAAGTTATTGTTAATACACAACAAGAACTTCAATCTGTATTTTGGATAGGGTGATCATATTTTCTGAATTAAAAATTGGGACACGACAATTTTGCTAAAAATCAAATATACAATAAATTCTCATCAGCAACTATTTATAAGAAATTTAATTGCTAGTCAGTCTGATGACCTGTGGTTGTGTTATGACTTAAGCTAATTCTAAATGCATGTCATGTCAGTGACGGACAGACGCACAGTTTGTTAGTAGGCTATACTGATAGAATGCCCACCTGTGATCATTAATTTCCATGCCGATCGATACATTTTCCTAACTTTCTAAGGGGGAAAATTGAGTGAGTTTTATGAGGTCTTGATTGGGACAGGGAAATAATACTTGTGGACTTTCGATTATAGTTTATTTTTTATTTTGTTTCAACTATTGTTTTTAAAGTTAGTTTTAATTAGTTCTTAGAGCGGATGTGTTGGTTAAACTTTTTAGAAAATGCTTCGTTTTAGTTTAATTTTTATTCTTATTATTTTTAAACATTGTGCAATAAAGTAACACAATTCACAGTTTATAAAAATTGTGACGTTTTCTCGATTTTTTAGGGCCCCAAAAAGGCAATTAATTTGTCAAAAGAATAATAAACAAAACAATTCAAAGGCTTTTTTTTTTAACCACCTAATAATTATTACATGTTGAAACATCAGTAGTGTGTTCCTTTCCTTTACATGTGAAAATACAATTGTAATATGTTTAATAAGGTTTTGGCTTATTTATCACTCGTCCTCCCGAGGCGTTGTGAACGCTGCTGCTTTGTCTTCTCACTTATCCGCCGCTTGTCTTTCTGATGCTATTATTTCTCTGTCCTCTCTTTCTCTTTCCATCCCTGCGTGCGAACTGAATTACATGCAACATAAATACAAGCAAGATTTATTTATTTATTTTAAATCACACATTTAGCATCTTTTGCTTTCATGTTTCTGTATTGTGTTTCACACACCGATATGTCCCATCTTGCTCTGTTTCATTTAGCAGTGCCATGTTAAATCTGTTAGGGAGGAGAGGAAGAGGAGTGGAAGGGGTGGAAGGGGAGGAGGGGAGGGGAGGCGAAGGAGAAGGAGAAGAGCCCTGGGCTTTTTTTTTGGCCCGGCCTCCCATCCCTCCCTTTCCCTGAAATAGTTCCTTTATTTTTGGCTGCCCCCAATAAGACAGGAGTGGCTGCAGGTGAAAAAGAGAGGAACCGAAAGAGAGGGAGAGTGGCATGCGATGCATTAGCACGGCAAGTTGAGCAAGTCATGTGATCGGTCATGTGAATCCATAGACTCCACTGCATGCAATTTTTGGTACAGCTGTATTAGATTTCAGAAGAAACAGCCTTCATGTGATATTTGTGTGGTTTAACCAAATGCAAGAGTGGAGAAATAAACTTAATAAAGACTGAGGTAGCAACTCATGCTCCATTTAAGTTACTGATGCGAGATGACGGTCAAAGCCAAGTGCAAATTTGCTTTTTGATATACTATCACAAGGGGAACAGCGTCTAGAGTGTGAAGTTTATCAATCTTTATTTTATCACTTAAGTTTATCTGAATGGGTGAAGCCGCAACAGCTCAATACCAACAGGAAATGTATTTTTTTGGCGAGTTCTGTCTGGAAGGGACATGCTAACTCTACACTGCTGCACTGCTGAGAGGAGCTGATGACTACAATCTCTGATGATTTTTTTTGTCATGTTAGCTTTAACAGGCTCGCTCTCCAGAAAGACAAAGAAAATGGAGTGTCATAGAAATATATATATGCCAAGTGAGTCAGCTTTGTGTTTGTACGTGTCCCCACTGGCCACATTACTCAGACAGACGTACTCTACGTAACTCGTGTGTGTGTGTGTGTGTGTGTGTGTGTGTGTGTGTGTGTGTGTGTGTTTGCGCACGTTCTAGTGCAAATGTGGTAAAATATTTACTCATCTCCGTGCAAAATTCGTGATGACATAAGGCAGAACTCAGCCGGTGAATCTATGGCAAGATCCTGAATGTATGAATGAATTGTCAGTGCATGTGTATATTGCTAACAAAAACAGGGCTCATTGAGGCTATGGTAACAAGCAAATGCCTCCCTTTAAAGAATCCACCCTGGGGGACGGTGCATTGAGGGAAGACTATCTATGACTTCACTATAATGAATGGAGACATTCACAAATGCAACACTTCCTTCCATATTTCTCTACTCATTCAATTTTCTCTTAAAAATTTTAGATATATTATAAAAAAAAAATCACATTCAGTATTTGACATTTTCCATGACTAAATCCTCAAATAAATGGAGATGTTTCACAATTGTTCTGACTGCTTAATCTTTCCAAATTTCTCAACCAATTCAAGCCATTCTATTTAGCACATCTGTGGAATATTTTTTCACATTCACCAAATTTCCGCTTTTTTCAGTATTTCACAGCTTCCAAGACAAATTTGACAAACTAATGCAGAAATATTTACAATTGTGACAAATTATTCCAAATTCAAATTGTTCATTCAATTCAGGACATGTAATGGACTATTTTTTTAGGTTGTTCAAATCCCCACATCATTCTAGTTTAAGTTGTTGACAAATGTGGAAGGATCAGGTCAAAATTGCAAACTGTCTGCATTCATTTGAAGATTATGTTTATTTTGAACACTGAAAAATGCGGAAATTTTCAGTATGCGAAAAATACTATCCAATATGTCACATATGAGCCGAGCACTTTGAAGTTGGACTATTTTAAATCAATTTAGAAATCTGGAAAGATTATGTAAGGAAAAAATAAAATTCCTGCATTAATTTTCGAATTTTAACATTGAAAATGCAAAATTCTGAAAAATGTGGGAAATTTGAGCAATGTAAAAAATATTTTCCATGTTGATAGTGTGAAGTGCGAAATTGGGAACCATAAGGAGGCCAGGGGGGGAGAGCAAAAAAGAGAATTGTATAATGGCAATGCTTTTTTGTTGTATGTTTCCTTAACTACGGTTAACATTTGATTTCAGCAATTCTCAATAGAAACAATGCACCAGATTTGAGCGTTTCTCATTATATCATGACTATAATTCATTTTTGTTTGTCAACTCACATTCTACATTTACTAAATTTCTCTTAATTCTCTTTCTTCAGCATTCACTAGCAATTTGTACAAAAATTACATTCCAAAGTTGCAAAATGGTGTGCATTTTCAGGGAATTGTCACCACTTTGTTTTCCTAGAGGTTTTACAACAAAACACCATTTCCCTTCTCTCTCTGGAGGCAACATTTGGATATTAAAATAGTACTTTAACGTGTGTGCGCTTCCGGGTATTAATGAAATGCCGTCTTCTGGTGCGTGTGTAATTGCTAGCTTGTGTTGAATTCTCGTCCTTCCGCTAAATCCTCCGCCATATTTCACACAATGGCGTTCAGACTCCAGCGCAAATGGGCCCATTTGGAAATGGTGATGGCAGCTTATTAGCATAATCACGCAGACGCTAGCATCTCGAGGTATCCCTGAAGGCGTCGTGGACCCACTGATGGTAACTGAAGCTGATGTGAGAATGTTGTGGTCACTTGAACTCAATGTGAAGATGATGTTTGGCGTATACTGGATAGCGAACATTTATTTCTCTTGTCAAGCTCTTATATACAATGTATTTTTGTATAGAAAATCAATGTTCCCTAGTGAAATTAAATTACATGCCACTATTCAATTCCAGCCCCCACAAAACCGCCACACTTTGTGGTTACATGTTTGTTAAGACAAACGAGTGCTTTCCAAAAATGAAGTTACTGTACATAGTGTAAGTAGTATTTTAAGGTCAAAAGGTGGGTTACTTTGTTATATTTTGCACACTTTTAACAATGTGGTGTATAAATAACTGCACTTTACTGCGAAGCTATTTACACACACACAAAAAAAAGTTTTCTCTGTGTTGCATGTCAGTCTGCAACATATCCACTGCGATAAATGGTGGTTACCAACCACATGCTTTTGATAATAGAAATTCAAATAATAAAGAGTTGAAAGTGTAGTATTTTAACCACATAATATGGGTGCCTGTTAGTAAATGCGCTATTACTTAAGCGTCGGACATTACAGGTTAGTTATTTTGTATTATTCACAAATTATTAATAATAAAAATTCTAAAAATAAACATTCAAACTCCAAGATTTTAAAACTACATTTGCTATTTTGTTATAGCACCCAAACCCCCATTGTTTCACCAATCCATTAGCGCCATTCCATTGCGTGACATTCCATTGCATTTATTTTCAGTTTTTACTTGTTTTGTCATGCACATATATTCTTGCCATTACACCTGTGGTTATTTTGGTACACTGTACCTGCATACTTTTGACAAAAAAGATGGGATACATCGCCAACTGCTGGTCTGGAATGCACATTACATCTTTTTATTTTTAACATGTCATGTGGAATAGCATCCTTTAATTCTTATAAAGTAGCAATTTTGATCAGGTTTTTACTTTTTTCTTACATATGATTAACTTGCAACAATTTGCACCTCGAGTGGCAACAAAGCATTCTAATACCGACTAATGGCACAAGCAGGTGTGCTATGTCCCGATTGTCATTTAGACACATGTAACCTCAGCTGTTATCAAGACATTGCAGGGAAGTCAGAAGAAAAAAGGCGTGTGAAGGGAAAAAGGAGTGCTCCCTTCATTTGTCTCTCTTTACGCAGAGAGAGAGAGAGAGAGAGAGAGAGAGAGAGAGAGAGAGAGAGAGAGAGAGAGAGAGAGAGAGAGAGAGAGAGAGAGAGAGAGGGTGGGGGTAAGTGTAGGAGGAAGAATGAGGAAGACGAGCCTCTCTCCACTCCGGTCCCAACCCAACCACACATGCGGGCTCTGCTGATGAGGCTCCGCCGCGGTCATTCAGGTCGCTCCGGAGGGGCTCCATGGAAACACGCCGGCCACACTCCCGCCACCAACAACAGATAAACAAACAAACAAACGAGGAAGCAGCAAAAAGAAGAAGAAAAAAGTGCCCGTGTGCATGGGAATCCGGACTGGTCTGCCTCCCCTCCACCTCCACCACCACCACCACCACCACCACTATCCCCTCCTCCTCCTCCTCCTCCGAGTTGTGTGCGCCTTCGCTCGGGGGCTCCGTCCGCCGCCTCGGTGGTTATAAGAGGAGCTCCACTCGGCTCACCTCCACTCGGATCACCTCCTCTCGGATCACAGCTCGCACGGAAGGTAGGAACTTTTACCCATACACTCTTTTTTTTCGGGCCGATTTGAAACAGAAATGGAGCACATGGAGGACAATACCGACACCCCCCCCCCCCCCCCCACACACACACACACCAATGGGCTCGTGCACTGCCGGTATCCCGACACCTCATTCAATACGCTCCAGGGTCCTTTTTTTCTACTGGCTTTTCATTCTCTTCCTTTGTGCACGAGTGAAAATTACGCACGCCGAGCACGTCCTTGCGCCCCTCTCACCCCCTTTTTTAAATAGACTTTTACCGTGCAAGTTGGGCTCTAAATTAGACCCTCACTCTAAATGTGAATGGACCGATGCACTCAATTACATTTGAGTGATTTTTTTCCATTTAAAAATACTAAATTAATCCCTTCTCTTTAGGAAAAAAGGTACATTTATGAGATTCACACCTACTACTAGGATGCGGTCCCATCACCGGAAGACTTTCCAGGCATTTTCCCGCCTGGCTTCACCCCAAGCTTGATGTCTGTCTATTATGGAATTAGACTGCAGAGCAGATTTAACTCAAACAAAGTAAATAAAAATTGTCACCGCTATAGAAATTAATAATCTTGAAATGGCTGCATCCAGATGAGAATAAACTGCAGTCTTCAATGTACATGCATGATGCCAAAAACGAGTGAGGTTATCACATTTAAGCCCCCCCCCCCCCCCCAGTCATAAATATCCTCTAATGGTTGGCGTATAGAATGCTAAAATGATTATGATAGAGTGAGATGTTGCAAATGACAAATGTGAGCATGTTTGCTTCAACACAGACGATTGTTTGAACAGCTTTGAGCGCCTCCACCATGCAGTGCATACAAGTGTTTTAAGAGGACCCCGTTGTTTACAGTAAACAAAGAAAAAAAGGTCAGAGATTGCAGGTGTCAATGAATAACTGAAACAGTGCAGATTTGTTTCACAAATTAAGTGACTTTCTCAAATAAATATTGTATTATCTGTTATGGAAAATGCTTGACTGTAGAGAAAATTGGTACAGGTACTTATCCACCCTGCAGGAGGAATACAGTACTAACACCTGTGTAGCTGAAATCGATGCGGCGATTGAATGCGTTGGTTGTTCATCATCGCCGATCAGTGGCTAAAAATGGAAACAAATGAGGCGGCTGAGCGTGACGCCGGGAAGACTTGTTGGTTTCCGTGTAGGCCGGAAGATGACAAAATTATTTTTGAAAGGAAAGTCTGGAAAATATATTAAAGCAGTTGAAAAGGAGCAATGAAATAATTTTGTTTTAATCTGAATTCCATTGGCATGTAGAACATTGGTCAGATGACTCTTTGTTTGAAGATGTCCTTTGAACTTTACATTGGTTTTCAACAGGAACAATGAAGATTCCATGAACTAGTTGATGCCACCAGGGTTAAAATTTAAAACTTCTAAGAGTTGTAATATAATTATGAAATATGTGCATTTTTCTCAAATGTTTTTCAAGTTGTCTGGACATGTTTTTTGTCCCATGGAACAGTTATGGTCGAGCATTTCAAACTGTTTGAAACCCGAGCAACAAATGTATTGGTCCTGATGGTGGCACAAACAGTTCAAAGACCAAACTGTTTGATTTCATCAAACTTTTTATGGATTTGAAACATTGTTCCAATGATTGTTTTGAACTTTTACCCCTGTCAACAAGAACAATGGTGATTCAATGTCAGTTAATACTGTGGGGCAAGTGGAGTACTGCCCCATGAGAACCAGTAAAGAACATTTGGCTTAACATATTTTATTCTTTGAAGAATAGCTATTCCATTGCACAATACCTACCCCCCAAGGTATCTCGCAAGTATGTGTTAAAAAGACAAAAAATTGGAAAATTTAGTGCACAAATTGAATTGTCCATAAATCATTATTCCTAAACTGAAGTTCCACAGTACTTGCTGCTTGGATGTCAGTACAGCCATTTTTCAGTGGCCTATGGAGCAGGTATGATTCAGCCCCATGAACTCTGTCTAGTAACAAGTAAATGGGTCCTGATTGGGGGAATTTTTTCCCCCATCGAGCCCATGTTTAAAAGAGCTTTGCAATTTTTTACTTGTGTTTCAACAAAATCAATGATGATTCTATGACAATAGGGGCAGTGCTCCGTGAGAGCCAGTAGTGCTTCATTGAATATTACTGATACTTGTACTACTCAATTTCTTGCTTGGTCCCACAATATTTCCCGAGTAGCCTATGCCATTTTTCATTGACCCGAGGGGCTCTTGTGGCTGAGTCCTATGGACAAATGGATTGGCCCTGATTGGCGCACAAATTGTCTTAATCTGAATTTCAATCATATGTGGAACATTGGTCTGATGACTTCATGTTTTAAGAGTGTAATTTGAACTTTAAATTGAGTCTCAAAAAGAACAATGGTGTTTTGATGTCTACATATGAGGGGCAGCTCCACCTGTACTTGTAGTCATTTTTACTTCTTAGAGACAAATAATTGAATTGCGAAAACAGGCTGATCCCCATGTATGCATTATTGTTATTGGCCAGTGGGGCAGTTTTGATTGAGCCCTATGAACCCTTCATAGAAACAAGCGTATGGACCTTAATTCGGGTACAAGTATTTGTTTTCTTTCGAATTTGGAGCAATGGTCCAATGACTCTACATTTCATGTTTTTGAACTTCAGACTGTGCCACAACTGGTAATTTGATCAATAGGGGCAATTGGTGCAGCGCCCCATAGAAGCAGTAGATGGGTTGGGCTAAAAAGTTTGTTACTTGTCACTCGTGATTCAGTGTTTTTAAACTCATTTCATCCCAAAAACTTACAAATACGTTCTACTTTAAATATCACCATGCTCCCATTCAAACATTGAAAAAAATATATTTTATGCTATAGTATACAGAAGGAGTTGATACAGCTTCTGACATGAAGAGGTCGCTTAAAGCAATAATAGTTATTACAAAAAATGGCCAGCAGGTGGCAGCAGAGTATAAGAGATCAGCCAGGGCCATGTTGCAAAAAGCTCTTTCCCCCACTGTTTTAAACAGATTTGTCAATAGTGATGAAACTTAGCTTCATTCAAATGTTAAATGCTGTAAAACAGAAACAGATATAAATATACTTTTTTCCTGATGAAAGAAGAGACTCTAATGTTTCTTTTGGTAGGTTCCATGTTTTTATAGCAATAGGACAGAATATTCTGTGCGCCTTGCAAAATCAGTCAAAATCCAGTAAAACAGCCGGGAGCAAAGGGGGTTGCTTCAGCAAAAATGGTTGGGAGTGAATGAGTTCATATAGTTCACGCAACAAAAAGAGATGTTCAGTGTAAACGCACAGAATCCAGTATACCGGGTCTTCTGACTAACACAGCCACTGTTGTCCCGCATAGCTATGGTCAGGATCCAAAACGCTATCATTTTTGTTTTTTATGCTCGCATTTTAATCTTCTTAGACAATCCTTGTTGTGGGAATGAATAATGGTGTACCTATAGGGAGTTTGTTGCAGCTTTCGCATGACGCATGCACATTATCATTAAGACTGAATATTCATGTTTCAAGCGACTCTTATTTATCAGGCTTTTGCACCACGATAACATAGATGTGCAAATAATCAAATACATTCATCATTTGACATGTGTATGTGCAATTATCCCCCCGTTTCTCTTTAAGCCGGTCGATGATGTAGTGCTACGCGCACACTACAGCCATGCATGTTTGCGGCTAAATAATGGATGGATCCAAACAAACTTACATGTGAGGAATTAGCACGCTAGAGCAATAGCCTGGCAAATGTATAGCGTGTTGATGGAATTAGCTTCCTCACAAACTGTTATTAACATGTGGCCCAAAGGAATTGATGATTGTGGGAAAGCAACAATGTGCATCATTACACTATTTTCATGCATAAAACAAAGCGCTACACTGTCAGAAATAGTTTTACAATCGGGTTTTTGTGTCAATTTTTGTCCTTCAACATACAATCTACACTCATGTATCTTATCATGTTTATTATAAGACTCCATGATAATGGTGTATAACTTTGTACCAAAACGAATGAACACAGTCAGAAATGGGTGCAGAGAAGGGCGACCAATGGTGTCTCTCAAGGTAGTACAATCTAAACTGATGTACTGAGGGCTATTTATTGGACTCCATTTTGAGTACTGGCACATTTTCACATTCAAAATCATGCACTGTACCCAATAGACTCCATATTAATGGCTTGTACCTCTGCTTCAGGTCAAAAATAACAAATCCAGTAAATGGAAGTTCATCCAGTTTTGTACCGAAGGGTAATCTACAGGAACACTTCTTGGACTAATTTTCAAACAAAAGATACAAGAGTCTTCACAAAGTGTGCCTAAACTAATGTACGGTACTTATTGAACTCCAAAGAAAGCGTTTGCACCTTTGTAACCTGACCAAAATTAACTAAAACACGTCAGAAATTGCGATAAGAATGGTATCCATTTTGGTCCTTTGAGGTACAATCTACTGGAATACTCTTTGGAAACAATACTGGACTCCAAATCAGGCCCTTCAGTATCGAATTTTTTAAAATAATCGATTAATCTATGTATTATTTAATCGATTAACCGACTAATCGGATTAATTTTTTATTTTGCATTAGTGTATTAAAGAATAATTTTTCCCCCCTGCTTACTGTTTACTAACTAGCGATTGGTGTGTTTTTTTGTACTTCGTTTTCGTATAGTGATTAAAAAAGGAGGATTAAAGTTGTACTATGTTACTGGTTTAATCATTGTTTTCCAAAGTAAAAACAGATGTTTACAAATGTCTTATTTTGATTAAACATAGGAGATAATCAGTTTTCTTTCATGGTAGGACTACATAAATCAGTGAACAATTACTTTTGATATGCTGAATTTAGAGGATTTGGGCAATTTTGAATTATAAAATGGCTCCAACGTAATGGTTTTATCACTTCCAAAACAAACTAACCCGGTCAAAAATGGGCGAAGAGTTTCCAGGTCTAAAGAGATATTCCTGAAACTGTAAAAGTCATGCATCAAGGGTAAAATAGAAGAAAAGTGCACTAATTGTGACTAGACAATGATCTACTTTCAACTTTCAAGTCAGGAATAAGAATGTAAGGACTCCATCTCCATCTTTTAAAATTCTCAAACGCAACGGGCCGTCATCCAATCAGGGCCCAAAAAAAAAAGTTGAGGTATGTCAGTGGGGTATTACAGAACAACCTTTGCAGCTATGACCGGACCTTGAACCGATTAATGGTTACATTGATGGCTGTCCTCTATTTTTAGCATGTGTTTACCCTCCTAGTTGCTGACCGTTCTGTGATCGTTTTCGGAAGCGGCAGCTATAAAAGAAAAGATGATTAATGACGGATGTAACCGCAGGAGTGCGTAAAGCCCAAACAGCGAGCTGACAAATGTTCTTGTCATGAAATAAGACACCATGGGTGCCCCTTTTGGACTTCCAAAATGAAATAGCCTACTGTTGTCCTCTCTGGAATGGACATAAAGGCAGAGATAAAGACAAATATTGTTCTCATGATACGCACCATTAATCTTGTTTTTTGAATGTATCCTACTCTGCTACATTGATCTCTTTGTTTTAATTGTATTAGTCTCTCCTTGCTGTTTACTTTAATTTTGAATCCTGCCAAAAATTTCTCGTGCCTCGGCTTCAAATGTTTCATTTTCTGTCTGCAAGTAAAATTCACTTGGCTGTATCCGCTTCATTCTGATGACCCCCCCCCAAGAAAGGACTGATTCATCCCACGTAATATCGTTGTCTCGTCCATCCCTTTTTTTTTTTGCCGTCACTTAGCTGCGCCCCTCCGGGGTGCCGCTATGTAGAAGTCAGGGGAGGATGACAGTATGGGGGCAGAGCGGGGAACAGCTGGCCTGGATGCGGCGCATGGTTTTTGGTTTCTTCATAACTCAATGGGTTGTTTTGTTATTGTTGTGGCTGCCTGAAGGAAGAAAGGTTCTGTTAGCTAACTTTTAAGTTTGTAATGACATGTTTGCGTCTTGACTAACTGCCTAAGGTGACCCCCCCCCACCCCCCCACCCCTGACTCTAACATGCAGTCCATTTCTATGACGACGATATACTGTTAATAGTGATAAAAAACATTGCATATTCATAACTATCATATTTCTTCACTAATATGTCTTTAGATTTAAAGTAACCAAATATGTTTTTTGACAGACTCAAATTCGGGTCCAGTTGTATCTGATTTCAAATCTCAACTTTTAAATTGTGGCATTGTGGCAAATTTTGAGGCCACCGTGTCAAACTTGAGAACCTCAGAAGCGTAGCGAGGCAAGCATGCACCTCATGTTTGGCTCTTTTTCCGCATGAGCTTATTTTTTCCTACTGAGTTCCCCTTTGAACGCCAGCCCTTTTTGATGGCGGCTCACGAGGGGATATTATGGAACGTGATATTTCAATTAGTAATCAATGCAGCTGCCAGCGTTCAGCGGGCCATAGCTCTCCGGCGTTACCCACTTGCGCACTTGATACTGCAAGCTGCTAATGCACACTTTTATTCCCTTTGTTTATCGATTGGAAGCTTGTAATTTATTAGCTTTTTTGCTCTGTTAGGGACTCATCTTCAACATCATCTCAGATGACACAAGTGGTAATAATTGATGTTATGGTTTATGCTAAAAAAAATTACAAGTTTACAATATGCAAATAATAAAAGTGGTGCTTAAAATGAAAAAAAAAGAGGCTCCATATTAAGATCTAATGTCCTTCCAAAAGTATGTCACTTTTTTGTTCTATAAGGATTTGTTGAAAAGGTGTAAACACGGCTTGTTGATTTAATTTTAAGTATGACAATTAGAAACGCGTGGGGGACTTTTACAATCAACTGGGCATCAACAATTGTCATTTTTTTCCATTATGAGTGACTGAGATGAAGTACAGACACTCACAAAGACAGCTATAACATGAATACGACTTTCGCTTATTTTTTTAATTGTCATAGTTACAGAGGTAGTAATGGCTGATAACGGATGACCACAGTTAGCTGTAATTACGACATTTTCCCTGTGATGAGTTATAGTTTAAGGGACAGGGGGCTGCTGCTCAAGTGGGAGTTTTTTTTAATTTTACATCTCACTCTGCCTGGCGCTCAATACCATGCTTGTTATTGCGCGGCGGAAACAAAAGAGACACAGTGTGATCATGGATGAGAGATATGTATTGGCTCAACATGAAGGTTTTGTAATTGAATTTGGGCTGAGAAAGAGGGATGAGCATAATAATCGATTCAGTGATCGTTAAGACTGTTGATTAATCATGTCTGGCAAAATGGAGCGCAGTACTTGGCCTTGTTGATTCACTCTTATCTGGGTTGCTGTCTTAAGAAATAAAATGAGGCCAACTACGGCTAGGAAACAAGATTTTTGTTGATGTTTGATGATGGCCACACTTGGAGGGATTATTTCCTTTGTCCTATGAGAAAAATAATGCTAAACAAAGTTTAGCGGTAAACTCTTTAGCTACATCTGTTAAATGCAAGTCATACAAATGATGTGGACTTGCAGATTTCTAGTTCTCTAACAAGATAATTTGCACAGACATGTTTTTAAATCGACTGACCTCGACTCGGGACGTCGTGAACCGGTGGGGAGAGCACTTCGAAGACCTCCTCAATTCCACCAACACACCTTCCTTTGAGGAAGCAGGATCTGGGGACTCTGAGGTGGGCTCCCCTATCTCTGGGGTCGAAGTCGCCGAAGTGGTTGGAAAGCTTCTCGGTGGCAGGGCCTCGGGGGTGGATGAGATCCGCCCGGAGTTCCTAAAGGCTCTGGATGTCTGGGGCTGTCGTGGTTGACACGTCTCTGTAGCATCGCGTGGACGGGGACGGTGCCTCTGGATTGGCAGACCGGGGTGGTGGTTCCCCTTTTTAAGAAGGGGGACTGGAGGGTGTGTTCCAACTTTAGAGGGATCACACTCCTCAGCCTCCCAGGTAAGGTCTAATCAGGGGTGCTGGAGAGGAGGGTCCGTCGGGAGGTCGAATCTCGGATCCAGGAGGAGCAGTGTGGTTTTCGTCCCGGCCGTGGAACAGTGGACCAGCTCTACACTCTCAGCAGGGTCCTCGAGGGTGCGTAGGAATTCGCCCAACCAGTCCACATGTGCTTTGTGGACTTGGAGAAGGCGTTTGACCGTGTCCCTCGGGGAGTTCTGTGGGGGGTGCTTCGGGAGTATGGGTTACCGAGCCCCCTGATACGGACTATTCGGTCCCTGTACGACCGATGTCAGAGCCTGGTCCGCATTGCCGGCAGTAAGTCGAATTTGTTTCCTGTGAGGGTTGGACTCCGCCAAGGTTGCCCTTTCTCACCGATTCTGTTCATAACTTTTATGGACAGAATTTCTAGGCGTAGCCGAGGCGTTTAGGGGGTCCGGTTTGGTGGCCTCAGCATTGCATCTCTGCTTTTTGCAGATGATGTGGTGCTGTTGGCTTCTTCAAGCCGTGACCTCCAGCTCTCACTGGAGCGGTTCGCAGCCGAGTGTGAAGCGGTTGGGATGAGGATCAGCACCTCCAAATCCGAGACCATGGTCCTCAGTCGGAAAAGGGTGGAGTGTCCTCTGCGGGTCGGGGAGGAGGTCAAGTATCAAGTATCTTGGGGTCTTGTTCACGAGTGAGGGTAGGTTAGAGCGGGAGATCGACAGGCGGATCGGTGCAGCGTCTGCAGTGATGCGGACGCTGTATCGGTCCGTTGTGGTGAAGAAGGAGCTGAGCCGAAAGGCAAAGCTCTCGATTTACCGGTCGATCTACGTTCCTGCCCTCACCTATGGTCACGAGCTGTGGGTCGTGACCGAAAGAACAAGATCCCGGATACAAGCGGCCGAAATGAGTTTCCTCCGCAGGGTAGCCGGGCTCTCCCTTAG
Source organism: Vanacampus margaritifer (assembly GCF_051991255.1). NCBI lineage: Eukaryota > Metazoa > Chordata > Actinopteri > Syngnathiformes > Syngnathidae > Vanacampus > Vanacampus margaritifer. The sequence goes on along the minus strand of NC_135443.1, from coordinate 21,436,126 downwards.
AGATAGGGTGAGAAGTTCGGTCATCCGAGAGGGACTCAGCGTCGAGTCGCTGCTCCTCCATGTTGAGAGGAACCAGTTGAGGTGGCTCGGGCATCTGGTTCGGATGCCTCCTGGACGCCTCCCTGGGGAGGTGTTCCGGGCATGTCCTACCGGCAGGAGGCCCCGGGGACGACCCAGGACACGCTGGAGAGACTATGTCTCTCGGCTGTCCTGGGAACGCCTTGGGGTCCCGTCGGATGAGCTGGCTGAAGTGGCTGGGGAGAGGGAAGTCTGGGCTTCCCTGCCTAAACTGCTGCCCCCGCGACCCGACCCCGGATAAGCGGAAGAAGACGGACGGACGGATGTTTTTAAATCGTTTAAGGACGCGATCAATAACAAAGCCCGACACAGAGGGCGTCCTTCATTTGCGGTGTAATTAACGGTTACATTGTAGCGCGCCAAAAAATAAACAACCAAATATCAATGACTGCATCAGCACTTTCTTGCTTTATTTGCTGCCACGTAATCGACAATAGTCCCTTGGTTTTGAACACAGTCTTCGAACATTTTAGCTGTAATCAGTGGATAATTGTGCAATGTTTTCACAGTGCAAATAATCCTAATTCCGCCTAATTCATCAGTCTAGGTTGTGCCAATCCATACTACCAACCCTTTACTCGCCAAGAGCTTCTTTTCACAAATACATGCATTAATCTCATTGTTTGTTGGATATGCCCGTATGATGCGTAGGTTGTCCATTTAATGAAGCGTCAATCCCGCAAGCTCCCTTAAAGCAATGTTTTCTCGTCTTAATCCGGCAGCAGCTCCTTGGCGTGTGTGGTCACACCAGGTTTTGTGTGGCATTTGAGATGATAAATAATTCAGCCATCTTGGGATTTTTCCATTCCTTTTCTTCACTTAAGGGACTATTCTTTTTTTATTTTCTTTCCCTCCACTAAGCAAAGAGCTGAAGAGCAATTGGCTGCTTTAGTGGCACACCGCTGAGCTTTAAACATAATTATTAGGGTTGAAAATGACAAAAGTCAGGGATGGACTCCTCAAGTGATATACTGTCACTCATTGCTATATTTCATCATTACTTTCACAAGTGGACACCTAAGCACTCACTTGGAAGGCACGTTGGGAATTCTTCTTGTATTGAAAATCGGGCCAACTTTGAGCAGAGTACCAGATGTCTCTGAAGATTTTCACGAGTGATTATCCTCTGGAGTGGGGTGTCTTATATGTGATTTTCCAACCCGATCTGCTCAGAACACAATTGGTGCAGATGGTCGTCAATGTTAAATCATTCACAGCGGTGGGTGTTTGTTTACATTAGGGGTGTGCCAAAATATAGATTTTCATAAGAATCACGATTCTCATTTAGTATTATTCAGAATCGATTTTAAATGTCCCAAAATCGATTTTATTTAAATAATTTTCGACTGTCTTGCCTTTGTTTGTTCATGTTGTACACGATTAGGCCACTTAGGGGCAGTGTGGTTCCGTGCATTCGGATACACTGTTAAGTTGTAGCCACATTAGAGAGTAGAAGTCACGATCAAGTAATGCCAATAAAAGTAGTTTTTTTGCAGTGTACTAGTGTAGGAAGACCATATGCCGGTGAGTAATGTTAAGATGCTACTCTGTATATATTCCTGAAGCGTTTTGTATGACTAGCCGTTCTTCTGAGTGATAAAAGTGCCGCAAGTAGCGTGCAAATTAGCATTAGCGAGTCAGGCTAGAGTAGATCGTGACGATTCTATGCACATCTATAAATTGAAGCCGAAAATAGTAAAACAAATCTTTTTGAATCAAGAATTTTTCAGAATCAAAAATTTTATCTGAATCGAATCACAGACCCAAACATTGGTATTGAATCGAATCGTGAGACAGTCAAAGATTCCCACCCCTAGTTTACATGGGCCATTTGAAATCCAACTGTTGACTATTAAGTATGTTTTTCGGGTATGCTTTAAAGAGGGTCTCAACCATATTGTTTTAAAAAAATAAATAAAATGGTTATGTCCACTTGATTGTTATTCCTCTGCCTAAAAATTGTGATTTGAAAGTAAGAACAGTCTCCCGTGCCACACGTTACCACCAATCCCACCGTGGTGTAAACAGGGGATGTTTGCTTAGCGCTTGTAAATTCCTGACTTGTACGGCAGGGTTTGTTATCTTGCCAGCCAGATTGAAAACACAATTTAGAACCCAGCATCACCGTTGGCCAAACATGTTTACGCTGTAACTTCATTTACTCGGCAAACCTTGTTACCACAAGCCAGCCAGAGACGGTTATCGGGGAACGCGGGGCAGACGTCCTGCTGACTTTGGAGTGGGCTGAGTGGGGAAAAAGCATATTGTTGAATGTTGGAAATTTAAGTTTATCTTTGGCAGAGTTGTTTGAACTTCCTGCCCTTACAGCAATGCAAACACTTGCAAGATACCTTTTGATGTTTAAACTTGTACTTCTGCCTCCCAATGAACTTCAGTATAATAACCACATTAATATTGAAAAGGAAGAGCCTGCATCTAGAGGAAGCTAAACAAATATACATCAAACTCAAAAACACAACTACTTTGTACGTATATTCAAGGCTGTTTTATTAATAAATTAATTGAATTGTATGTCGCTCTGTTCATAATCATTTTAATGCAATGGGTCTTGCTATAACCGCTAAATAGAAGCCAGAAGAAACCCATTTAAGGGAAATGACACAGTTACAAAAATGATAACTGAGGAAAAGTGCAGTTACTTAAAATCAACACTTGATATACATTTCTCTAAAGTGGAAGTCAACCTTAAACGTTTCTAGACAATAATATGTTTTATGTGACCTCACTAGTCTAAACATGACATTCTGATTAATATTACATTTGTGTAATATGAATTATGAAGAAAAATCCAGCTGTTTTTGTCCATCTCAGTGGGCATCCGTTTTGTCAATTGCTGTCGACTGAAGATGACATCAATGTTGCTCAGGGCTCAATCAATGACCAATAACAGCTCACTTGTTTTCTGAAGCTGAGATGGATACAAATAGCTGGATTTTGCTGCTTAACACATATAAAAAAAAATGTAATGTTTAGACTGGTGAGGTCAGGTATAACATATTATTGTCAAGATTTTTTGTGGGGTTGACTTGCCCTTTAAATACAGTAGGAGGCTATAAATGTTAGGGTTTTGTGTTCAGGTAAGAGTTTCTGTTAGGGTTATATCAGATGCTATGTGTTTGGGTTTAGCTTAGCCTAGGTTAGGTCTTTGTGTTACGGGTTAGGTGTTTGGCAGTTTTTTGGTTTGTGTTAGAGTTAGATTAGGGTTTGTCTTGGATGTTAGGGTTAGCATAGGTGTTGGGTGTTTGAAATTAGCGTTCACGTAGGAGTTTGTGTTAGGTTTAGATGCTAAATGTTAGAGGTTGCAGTTAGGATTAAGGTTAGGATTAGGGCTGGGAATAAGTGTTAGGTGGTTAGGCTCGGCATTTGACGTTCAGTTTTAGGGTTATGGTTAGACCCTAAATAAGTATTCAACTCTCCTTGTACTTTTTCATTCTTGCAAAGTATTAACAAAGTCTTGTTTCTTCTGTGTCCTTTCCTAAAGGTCCAACATCTTCATCAATCGTCCCCTCACGTCCTTGATTCGGACGTCAACATGGCCCCGAGGCTGTCAGTCATCGCCCTCGTTCTGCTTGTCAGGCTTCAGCCGTTGCTAGCTGGCGCTCCCCCCGAGCCTAGCTTGGGCAGTTCAGTGTCGGCGGTTTCCACCAATAAGACAGAGTGCAGCAAGGCGGAAGAATGCACACCTGGCGTCATGCTGCCCGTGTGGGAACCCATGAACCCATCGTTTGGTGACAAAGTGGCCCGGGCGACTGTGTACTTTGTAGCTCTAGTGTACATGTTCCTGGGCGTATCCATCATCGCCGATCGCTTCATGGCGTCTATCGAGGTGATCACTTCCCAGGAAAAGGAGATCACCATCAAGAAACCCAATGGCGAGACCAGCACCACCACAGTGCGCATTTGGAATGAGACCGTGTCCAACCTCACCCTCATGGCTCTGGGCTCCTCGGCTCCAGAGATCCTGCTGTCCGTCATCGAGGTGGTGGGCCACGGATTCGACGCCGGCACCCTGGGCCCCTCCACCATCGTGGGCTCGGCCGCCTTCAACATGTTCGTCATCATCGGTATTTGCGTGTGGGTGGTGCCTGACGGCGAGACAAGGAAGGTCAAGCACTTGCGGGTGTTCTTCGTCACCGCCTCCTGGAGCATCTTTGCTTACATTTGGCTCTACCTGATCCTGTCAGTCATCTCGCCCGGCGTCGTGCAGGTGTGGGAAGCCATGCTCACTTTCTTCTTTTTCCCAATCTGCGTGGTGTTTGCCTGGGTAGCCGACCGTCGCCTGCTCTTCTATAAGTATGTGTACAAGCGCTACAGGACAGGCAAGCAGCGTGGTATGATCATCGAGACCGAGGGTGACCGGCCGCTTCCATCTAAGGTATACTCGGCGCTCGCCATCATCTTCAAAGCTTCTCTTACACATATGGACTTCAGAGGCTTATCTTGAAAGTCTAGCTCTGCTTTATTTTACTGGTCAGCATTGTCTTCGTCATCTCCAGGCAACCTTTAGTTGGGTCGTCTTTTCTATCAGTAATGTTTGTCACAGATGTCACATTTCAACCCACTTGCTTCCATTAAAAATGACGTTACACATGGGAAACTGTAAACAAAAGTAAAACCATAAAAGGCAGGAAAGACAAGAAGAAGCATATGCTCCTTTCACATTCGCCACGTAAGATGGCTCCGATACTAGATGAGAGGATAGAGTAGACCTGCTAGTTTGCCCGTTTCTGACTTATTTGAAACCCTCTGACTGGCCATGTAAGACGACTTTTCTCGGTTGACTTTCCTGTTGATAGAAGGTTGAAGTCGACTCACAATATTTCCACCTTCCGACATTTAAATTTAGGGTTACCAAATTGCTAGCTTCCGACGTATTCTGAACCCTTCTAGCAAAACTGTTATTGAACCTCCAAGATGTACTTGTACGCCGAGATGCCATTTAACTTGTGGTGATATTGATGCAACATTGTGTGCTTTGCCACTGCAATACGGCATCTGGCAATCAAATAATTACATGTGACATGAGGGTGGATAAAGTTAGTGTCAGGTGTTAAACTTCACACTCTTATTCCAGAATTGCGGAATTACTTTCGTTGCCTCTGATACTACTACTGACGGAAAATTGCCAGGTTGACAAAAAAAAAAAGGACTAAGTTTTAGAGCATTCCAAAAGCGACATAACTCTGTTTTTGTTCTTAAATTAACTGAAGGTGGATAATAGCCAGGTCGTTTTACTTTCCCCATTCCAGAATGGCGAGAAAATGGCAACTTTTAAGGTGCTGTAAAAGGGGCATATCCCTGTTCCGGCTCCTGAAACTAGCGGTTTGACTTTTTTTACCCCCCAAAATGTTGACTTTTAAGGCAGTGTAAAAGTTTACCGTTCAAATATGTGCTTATAGGGATATTATGTAATACTTAGCACCATCTAGTGGTGATATAATCGTAGGTCTGGTAATCACTAATTACATTACTTTTACACACTGTCCCTTTAAGGCGTCTAATTGCCAGGTCAACTTCATCTTCCATTCCAGAATGAAGAAAAATGCTGACCATTAAGGCAGTAAAAAAGGGACTTAAAAAATGTACAGTATGTGTTGGACATATTTGTCAGCAAATATTCAATTTGAAGGAAATGTTGCCAGTCAAAGCAGGGTCATTATGTTGTTTTGTGGTTTAAAAATGGGGTTTCTCTTTTATGGAAGTTCATATTAAAAATGTCAATAAGCTGTTTTCATCAAAACAAGAATGTAGTTTTCATTCAAAGAGTTTTCTTTATTCGTAGCATTTCTTTAAGGCTAGGCTCATAATAGTGTTGTAATACAAACAGACAAGTGAAACCAACCCGCAGCCTTGGAGGATGATCATATGCAAATTCCTACAGTGTTAAATTGCCAATTTGCCTCAAGTGCCATAGGAAAAGTCATTTTCAATCAACGCCTGTACAACCTCAAGAGCCCAGACGGCTACAAAATGAAATAAAAAGCAGATGATGGACTTGTTTCTGCCTGATAAAATTATCTGCTGGCAGCCACGTGCGTGGAAACCAGTAGCACTGGTTTTGAGATTTTTAGCACGTTAAACACAATTCAACTTTAAAAGTGAGCTGAATTTGCATCTGCATCACATCAACTAAAAAATATTCGAGTTCAACAGCTGTAAGACGACCTCACTTAAAGACTATAAGTGGGATGTGATCTTCATGAATAAATAATGTATTTGTGTGTGTGTGTGTGTGTGTGTGTGTGTGTGTTCATGTAAATCAGGAGTGGGCAAAGGCCCACAGGCCACAGAGGGTCTGCCAAATTTTGTATTCCGGCCTGCTAAATAATCAAATTAAAACATGACAATTATTTTATTATTAAAAATATAATGAAGTAATATTAAAAGTCTATTTTACCAACATTTGAACTATTTTTAAATGTATTTAGATAAACAATTGGGTAATGCTTATAATTAAATAAGTACTGATAGTACAACTAAAACAATCATTTTTTAAATTATTTAAGTATTATCATACTATTACGAAAATATTTGATATATATTCAACATTTTATTTATTTATTACATAACAAGTTAGTTTATTATTAAATTGTATGCTGTACTGAATGGGTAGTTAATTTAAATTCTATAATTCTAATAATAATAAAACAAGGTTACACTTTTTTACATTTTGCGCACAAATTATATTAATTTTATTAAATAATTGGGCAATTATTTATAATTACATTTCCTATGAAAATTAAATTAGTACATGAGAATGAATTATTTTATAATGAAAAAATATTTTACTTATCTTTACAAGTTACACATTTAAACATTTCCTCCTTAATCTACAAATGACCTGCCTGACTCTTGTGTCCCTTTTAAAAATCAAACATGTCCATTGAGCACAATTTTGTAATGCTGGTTGCCCTGCCACGTGGGAGCTAACGGCTCGCCTCCTCCGTCTCAAGGTGGACATCGAGATGGACGGCAAAATGCTCAACTCTCACGGCGTGGACTTCCTGGATGGCCCGCTGGGTTTAGATATTGACGAGAAGGACTTGGACGAGGGGGAGACCCGCAGAGACATGGCCAAGATTCTCAAGGAGCTCAAACAGAAGCATCCTGACAAAGAGGTGAGGAGACTTTTATTCATCATGAGGCCTTTTTGTGCCTGTTTGCACCATTTCAACAGTAATTGATTATGCACGCACAGGACAATAGAACTGTTTTGTCAAGGTCCTGACAGGGCTCTTTGTTCTGTTCGATTGAGGACCAAAAAGTATTAGATGTTGAAAGGACAATGTTGCTCATTATCACGAGAAAACCCATCAATTAACTTTTTAATGGGAGTACCCTTTTGGCAAAATATTTGTTTGTATATTTTGGGCTTGACTGCTTTAATTGTAATTGTGATTTTACACCCATCTGTCGAACTTTAGTGACTTCTTGCGGTGTTGGAAACCTCTGGAGAGCCTGAGACTCCCTCCTGGCCGAATTTAACCCTCTGTATCCAGACTGAAAATGAATGGCACACACAAAATGAATGGCACACACAAAATCACCACCAGTGAATGCCTTTAAATATAAAATTATTTTCACGTGGTGAAGGCAGCACTTCAATTAGTGTAGCGGATTTGTGTATGAGGCACAACACAAACAGCACTATGAGCGGCTAATCACTAGTAACATGGTAAGCTTATGATAATCAATGCTAGCACTACGGCTCTGCTTACCTTGACATTGACAGTGCTTCTGTATATTGCTTGACAATGGAGTATTTTTGGAAATTCAGTGTGTTAACGATATGTAAAGTCAGACCTATCAGAAACTTCTTTGGTTATAAATGTTAGCATTTAGCATTAAATTTGAAAATTTCTGGGATGTTTCAAAATTAGAATTATATTCAGAAGAAAAAAATAACCACAAAGTTTGCCACCTTTCAGTTTCCAAGCTTGTCCGCCTGAATAAGAGTCGCAATCAACTTGTACGAATGAACAAGCGGTAACGCTAAGCCGCGTTGATGAATTCCGACATTCCGACACTAAGAATAACACCATAAACAGATCATGCAAGGTTTTGTGAGGAATTACACGCCTTTCTTAGCTGAGCGTCCGATGTATTATTTTGAGTTTTCAGCTCCTCAGCTTTATGGTGTCTTCCTTACTCCGGCCGCGTTCTTCTTTTAGAGCTCATCCGTGTCCCAAGATAGTCTTGTTTCCAGTACAAGTGCATTCGTGAGGTCGTCTTCTCGGGATGATTTAAGATCACTAGCTCTGTTTTAGATCTTATCTGCTGACATAATACCTTTGCTATACCAGATACTTTTATGATCTGGCTTGACATGCCAGAGTGGAATACAAGGACGGCGGGAAGGGAAGAATCTGAATGATCTTATCTTTTTGCAGAACAGCCTTTCGCAAACTTTTTAAGCCATACAATACTGCTTTAGAAAGCACAATGTATCGTGTGGCGTATCTTACAGGCTACATATTTTAGAAAATTGACTTTTTAATAGCGTCTCTGGAGTGCCTGCTCACTAATCAAGTGTGAAATTAAACAACCAAGTACGTTTTTTGTTGTCACCCTAGTATTTCATGATGTGTCTGTGAGAAAGCCCTTCAGAATTATGCCGAATTAATACATCATCACAATGCCGACTACACTGACTGAAACGCTATCATATCAAACCCGAAATCGAAGCAACTTCATTGAGATTCCTTGGATGCTAAGATAAACGTTAACTTCTGATAAGCATCATGCATTTGATTTCTTGGTGAAGGTTTGCAAATTTCTCCCATGGCTTCTGAGTTGTCCTGCTTCTTCTCATCTTCCATGCTCTTGCATCTTAGCTTAACTGAAGACTCGTGGAGTCGTGATGACTCTAGCCCAAAAATCCAAAGCCTCCAAAAATAATAAAAGACGTCTCGTTGTGTGTATCCAGGTGGAGCAGCTAATAGAGCTGGCAAATTACCAGGTCTTGAGCCAGCAGCAGAAAAGTCGCGCTTTCTACCGCTGCCAGGCCACCCGACTGATGACGGGCGCAGGCAACATCTTGAAAAAACACGCCGCCGACCAGGCGCGCAAGGCCGTCAGCATGCACGAGGTGCGCTCCGACGCTGGCGATAATGACCCCATCTCCAAGCTGTTCTTCGAACCCCCCAGCTACCAGTGCCTGGAGAACTGCGGCACGGTGGCAGTTAACGTCATGCGGCGCGGCGGCGACCTGGCCAAAACCATTTCCGTGGAGTACCGGACAGAGGACGGCACGGCCAACGCCGGCTCCGACTACGAGTTCACCGAGGGCGTGGTGGTGTTCAAACCCGGCGAGACGGTCAAGGAGATCCGCGTGGGAATCATCGACGATGACATCTTCGAGGAGGACGAGAACTTCCTCATCCACCTGTCCAACGTGAAAGTCTTGACCTCAGAAGGCGAGGAGCCCACGGAGGACGAGTCGGCCAACCACGTGGACTCGGTGGCCTGCCTGGGCCTGCCGGCCACGGCCACCGTCACCATCTTCGACGACGACCACGCCGGCATCTTCACGTTCGAGGAACCCGTGTTCCATGTAAGTGAGAGCGTGGGCACCATGGAGGTGAAAGTGCTGAGGACGTCGGGCGCCCGCGGCGTGGTCACGCTGCCCTACAAGACAGTGGAGGGGACGGCGCGGGGCGGCGGCGAGGATTTTGAGGATGCGGTTGGTGTGCTGGAGTTCCAGAACGACGAGATCTTGTGAGTAAGCACACTATTGTGTATGCTATTGATGAGGAAGCGAGGTGCGATGTGGTCACAACGATGGTTCGCTAAACTCTGACACCGACCGACCTTCCTTATTTATATCAATCTGTCCACTCTCCTTTGTGCTTTGGTTTCCATCAGGATGCTGTTTTGGTCTGCTGGGGGCAGAGATGGGGCTTTGTGTCACATAGCTAACTGGAGTCTGACTTGAGTTGGTAGTTTTAGGGCTTTGGGCCAAGGGTGGAAAGGAACACAGTACGAAAAGAGTGGAACCTTGACTTAAGAGTGCCCCAACTGAAAGTATCCCAAGTTATGAATTGGCGCTTGGTTGATTTTTGCTGTTGTTGTTGCTTTGTGTTGCTAGCAAGCCGCTCAATTGAAGTGAAAGTAAAATTATGGTACCGTAGTGTGGCCAAGGAAGGCCTCAGCCACCGGTGGACTTTCCGCCGTTAATTGAAAAAACGAGACTTTGTGAGTAACCACATTAATTTGTGTTGTTGACAAGAAAGCGAGGTTCGATGTGGTCACAGTGATGGTTCACTCAACTCAACAATTCTAATTGCTATCTTGGTTGACCCTTCAACAGTGCTAAACAATGCATCAGTGCTAAACAATGCAATACAGTGCACTCACCATTATCCAACCCGTTTTTGCTCGGTCCCAACAGCTATTGGAAGATGGCTGTGCCGTTTACCTCGCGCCGGTTATGCATTGTAACATTGGAAATATACCGCTAAGTAGTTGTAGTTCCGGTCACCGCCTACTACGTAAGTCCGTCCTGCCTCTGATTTGATGTGAATGTGTATGAGAACACAAACGTGAATTTAGAAGTAAATAGAAAGCCATTTAAAGCCACAGTGTGCAATCTTTGGTGCCATCTAGCGGTGAACTAATAATAATACTATTAAAACCCCCCCACTATTGATTTCAATAATATGCAAAAAAAAATATGTGCTATATCACATCAAAGTAAATAAATTTACATAATCATAGGTCTAAAAATCACTAATAATAATACATGGCTTGAGTCTCACCTTACAAAAGGCTGACATGCTTTGCCACCATCTTCCTGCTACGGATGCTCAAAGAACAACTTAGATCGCCGCATACCTTCCACAGCTGGGGCCAGCAGGTGGTTGTTCTCCCACTAGCCACTCTTGTTAGCTGCTCCGGCTAAATCCGGCTCGTTCAGTTTTCGGTGTCGCTCACCGGGCTTCTCACCTGCTGCCAAGTCGCCGTCGCTCACTGAGATGCTTGTTTGCTCAAGAATTAGTGGTAGGTTTGCGGAGTGTGGTCTCTCTGAGCCACCTTAGTGAACATGCTTCTAACTGCATGTGATTTGGCTGCATTCTATGCTACAGCGACATCTTGTGTTCGCACCGTTACTTTAACAGGTAAATTCCCTTTTAATTGGTTTATCGTATGAATCACTATGGCAAGTGTGTGATTTACAGACACGTAGCAAAATATGGGTCGCCGGGATGGGACCTGCGTAATAGTGGGACAAAACAATGAGGTTGGTGAAATCCACTGGGATCGAGGACCAAAGACTCAAAATCATTCATTCATTCATTCATTCATTCATTCATATTGTGACTGAGCAATAGAGTATGACTTGACTTGTCTTGCTTACCCCGAGTAAGGACATTACATTTAGTTTAGAGTCAACTTGACGCCCTTGATTTTTGCCACAGTAACTTCTGACTTCCTTGAAACTTGAAGGTCAAGACTTGAGACTTGTGACTCACATACTGTATGTGACTTACACCCATCAGTGCTTTTCGGAATCCACTGGGCCGCTGTTTTAATCTGCTCAGGGTTGCTATCGATCACCAGCCTCCCTCCCGCTCTGCACGCTCAGCAGGTTCCGTCCGCTGCGTGGCACGGTGGTAAAGATGTTGGAAAAGTGGTTTAATTGTTGCTGGAATCTTAAGCAGCAAGGAATTAAAAGCAGAAGCATTTAATGATAAATCACACGGCGCAGATTGCCCTGAGAACAGCGCAGCCGATCAATAAGCTTGTCAACTTGACGCACACCAAAGGCTGACCGCCGTATTCCAGATGACCCGTGCGGGAAGCGTTGCAGGGGCAATCATTAACAGTCTGACTCTGGATGCTTTACATCTAACAAAAAGTCATTTTGTATATTTCTATTGTGCAAGCTGGTGGTCATCATAAATGGCAAAGAACGATCATATTACAGTAATTGTAAGATACATCTACAGTATGTTGTGTGTGCATATGACTGAGGCTGCAGTGGCCTTTTTGACTCTGTTGATGATTTCTAGTTGCTCTGTGTCAGGTTCAATAAGCTAACATTTATAAAAAAACACAATACAATGAAGGAGAGAAGACACCTTGTACCTTTTCACAAGCTAGCGAGGAGAACGGGCAGAGGTGTGCCTCAGTTACAACCTCCTACCGCTCTGAAGGACATTCTGCCGAGCACTCTAATTTTATTTCTTTAGATCAGTCCCTGGTTACATGGGTGTTCCAACTCTACAGGAGGGTGCGTGGGGAGGCAGCATAGTTGGAACACAGTGTACTTGTTTGCCTATGTGTGTGTGCATGTAAGTGCTGAGTACATGTGGTCAAGTTTGCAATCATTTCTTAACAGATAACAGGGGATCTTAGCGGACTGGCTCAATTCATTCCGCTGGGTTGGATGTTCTTGTCGTCATCATGAGTCATCTCCTGTTAATCAGCTGTTAGATACGATCTACCTTAATATGCTATGTAGGAGCAGAGCAAAGCATTTTTTATTGAGAGCAGAAGCAATTCTTCATTGCAGCAAATAGTAAAGTGCTTATTCATGTGATAACTAATTGTACAATTTTTCCAACACTCTGTTTATTTCATTTGTCCAAGTTGGTGGTAATCATGAATAATTAGCAAAGAATCGCATTGCCATAATTATATGACACATTTACATACACGCACGCATGTGTTTCCAGGACTTTTTGACTGTATGGATCATTTCTAGTCATTATATTTATTTCTATTGTGCAAGGTGGCGGTCATGAAATCGTGATGTGGATTTTTATGATTTTGGATTATTTGTAGTCGTTCTGTTGATTTCTATTGTGCAAGAATTAGTTAGAAGTATGATTTCATGATTCACATGCAACTTACGCTACAATGTATGCGCACATGCTCGTGTGTGACATCTACTGGAATTTGTTTTGACTTTATGGACTATTTCTATTCATTCAGGTTTTTTTCCCATTGCGCATAATAAACAACTAGTGAGTGGAGCAACCTCATCAATCATAAGACGCACATTGTGCTTGCTAATGCCCATGAGTGACCAAGCATCCTGTGGACTTTGTTTTTGTCTGACTGTGGATTATTTCTAATTGACCAAATTGCAAGGCACTGGTGTCACTGTTGCGCTAACTTGTGCAATTGACACACAAACTGAAACTGCCTGATTATAATGGGATTTACTCCATCCTGAACCGGGAAAGATTATTATATTGTATTTTTCTGAAAGCTTCATTTGAGCCTGGACACTGAAGGTATTATTTGATTACTATATTAAGTGTAATCTTTGCGTGTTCAAAAATAATTGAAAAATGAGATCTGATGAAGAAGCTTCTTTTGCAAAAGATTTATTTTAGGAGCTCCTAAAAGACACAAGACATGCTTACATTCAAAAGTGATGTTAAGCCTCGAGTGTGTCCATCTCAAAACACACAGTCGCTTTATAGATGAAAAAAGCATACTCCTCCTCTGAGGCTGGACAAAGGGTTAGCAATTACAATAGACAGACAAGAGATTTACTGACATGTTTACTCCAGTTTCGTCCAAAGCCGGAAATATATGATTAGACAGGTATGCGACCTAGACTCCCTCAGACCCACAGTGTTATCAACTTGAGAACTTGAGAACATGCCTCCCATGTGCATTCCCATCTCACCAGCTGGAAGGGAGTGAAAAGTGTTATTCATTACAATACAGTTATATGTCCAATATATTTCACACAAACATTATCACAGTTATATGGCATCTATATACTATAAGTAGATTCATAAACAGTAAAAATATGCATATAAAATGTTAAATGTCTTCAACACACACAGAAGCTGACATTTATAAGTGTCAACAGTAAAGAGAAAACGTGTTTGTGTTGTTGTTTTTTGCCATAAAACATTTGCTTTCTTTGAATGCCCATTCAGGCATCCTATGTTGCATGGTGGGAGAGCCAGCGTCGTAAATCAGCGTTTGCGGTAAAACCCCCACCCTCTCTCGCCCGTCAGGGCTTTATTAGACTGCAATAAAGTTCATAGCTTTTAACCGATGGACCTTTTCGCCATGACGACCATTCGCTGCTTCATGGCCAACACGCAGAACGCCTATGAGCATTTTGACCGGTCCATGATTGGAGTGTTGTCTCGGTGATTATCTGTTTAAGACCCCTGCTTGCACTGTTTCTCATGATTCCACAGTCTTACAGATGAGCTACTGCAACATTTCTGACTTTTTTAAAATTATTTCTAGTAGTTCTGTTTATTGCTATTGTAAAAGTTGGTGGATATTAATAAATTAATACCGACCAAGGAATGGTCTCAGTATAGTAAATTTCTGACATGTCTACTTTGCTCTGCTCGTGACCCAAAAAAATCATTTGCTTCTGTTTATTTTTGTTGTGTAAAATGAGTGTCATCAATCATAAATAAAATGGAAGGAAAATTTGAAAAATTTAACACATTTACTTTGCCAGGGTGTCACTGAGTGTCTTTGCAGATATTTTTTTAAAAGTTGTTTTTAGTGGCTGTTTATTTCCATTGTGCAAGGTGGCCAATATCATGAATGACTATGGCAATACTAAACAAGGAACAAACGTCTATGGTCTCAGTGGGCCAAAGTTTGTTAGTTCTTTTTCAACTGCCTTATTTACTCCCACGTGGCCAATGTTGGCATGTCTGTTAAAAGTGCCAGCAAAGTCCTTACACAGCAATTAAAATACCTTCATTAAGCACTTTAGTATGTTGTCATTCTCTCCAACTCCCTGGTGCTATTGTGTACAGGGCGAGGTGAGTATGTACGGCATGTACGCGCAGTGTCTCCAGCAGCCACGGCCTTTACGTGGCATCAATTCTACTTCATCGCTCCCAGGAAAAGTACGGGGACACGTAAATAAAAAATAAACCTGGGCTATTCTAAACAAAAGCCGACTTGAATAGAAATACCTTCAGTCTGACTTTAATCTGATTTGCTTGCTATGATAAAATAAGTGGGAGTCAGGGCGTTGGTTTCAATTGAGTGTGTGAGACAGGGTGAATAATAGATGGATGGGGCAAGGGAGCTTGACTTTATCGACCTCCCCTTTGCACTTTTATGGAAAGTCGCTGAGTACTGTAGGAGAGAGGACCATATTGGAGAGATGCAGACCCCTAATATGCATGTATACTGATTGGCGACCAGTCCAGTGTGTATCCTGCCTCTCGCACAAAGTTAGCTGGGATTGGCCGCAGCTCACCCAAAAGCAACCCAAATGAGGGCAAGCGCTGTAGAAAATGGATTCCTCATACATCTTATTGCCCGTTTTGACCGGCTTTAAGTGGACATCTTGAAGTGAACGTGTAATCTTCACGCTGCAGCCTTACTACCACACCTGGCATTTCCTGATGGAAGCTTTTTACCGAGAGCACCTTGCGGCACACTTCAGCTTCTATTTCTATAAAACCTGGTCCGGATGGAATTGGTATTGGAAGTGGCTCAGCGATTCTTTTCGAAATTAGACACCCTGATGAGGACTGCCAGCTTGTTGGTTAATGACATCTCTAATAGCTCCACGCTAATAATTGCATACAGTGAATTTTTGACCTCGTGAGCTAAAAAAATGCACTTGATTCTAGACACACACATTCCTCCACGCCATTTATGCAATTTCCATAAACAGGCAGGAGAAACGAGGTGCGGATTCAAATGAGGCTACCTCCTACACACACACACACACACACACACGCACACACACACACACACACACACGCACACACACACACACACACACACACACACACGCACACACTGTGACTTTACACTCCAGTAAGCAGCACAGACTGGTCTTTTGAGACGCATGTTCACCAGCTACACAAGTGTGCGTACTGTATGTGGGTATGTGTGCACTTATTTTGAGGATTTTAAAGCAATAGTAAAGATTTTTTGTTATTGCTTAGAGAATTTTTTTGCACAAGCACTGAAAAGTGAAGGACACTGGCATGCATTTCGCCCCTTAGCTACGGTACCTATAAAAATGCTAATTACTACTTTCCTATTAGCCATCTGTAGCAAACCCAGCCACACAATGGTGAAGTATACTGGTGTTCCATGAAGTTTTTTGACACAACGTAAGAGCTATACCATAAACAAACATATAATTAACATAAATGTCCTTAAAGTTGTCAAATACACCTTCAAAACAACTTTCGGTCATAGATATGAAAAAGTTATCCAAAACAGAAAGCAAGTAGCATTAAACAACCACTAATGAGAAGCTATCATTAGCTTAACTTCAATGGAAAATAACACCAAAAAATCATTTTACAAGTAAAAAAAAAAAAATCACATAAATACATAAATACTTCCTGAACTGCCGGAAGTGCACCAAAATAAAATAACATAACAATAAAAATTACAACTTAAAAAATAAAGCATGGAGGGAACATGCATTAGACATTAGAAATCCCAAAACTTGTCAAATAGTCATTTATGAGTTTGTTACACCATCTTGACTCAGCTATACATAGATACTTAAAAACAATTAGTTCTCCAAGTACCACTGTGTTGTGTTAATACTATTAGGCTTATTATACCACATCCTCCATTCAGCTTTTCCCCTTTTGTTTTTATAATTGTCCCGGGTCCAGATCAAATGTTGGGACAAGCCGTGTTTGGCCACCCCTGGATTAGAGCACTGAATTCAAAGTGATAGCACCCTTGTACAACTTTAAACAAAGTAATAAAAAGCTGGTGGAATTCCCTGGTTAGCTCGCCTGTTTGGGCTATGCGGCTTTAATGGATGACAAAGTCAAGCCTAATTGTGTCACCCTAATGTTTATTTTTTGGGGGGCTGCAACTGCTGGGAACCAATCTCACTCTTTTGTCCCTTTTTATTTTGGTCACTGGGGCACTACAGTGGCTGTCAAATGTTGCGGGTTAGCGCAGGGATTGGCAAGTTCATCATCATCATCATCATGTAGGGAATCCTATGTTAATATAAGACGTCTGCGTAGACTCTAGGAAGTAAATTAGAATCTATTGTCACACTTGAAAGTGTGTGAAAGTTTCCATTGTGCAGATTTCATCACTTGGTCCAACTTGCTAGAATTTAATGACGTCAAAGTTAAACAATTGTTTTAGTGGCTTAAATTCAGATGGTATCGTTTTTCTCAAGTATTTTTGACAAGACAAAACTTGCAAATATTTGCAAGCGTGTGTATCGAGTCTAGTCAGTTAAACCTCCTTAAAAGCCTATCAGTGGCACACACTGGAATTTTAGAAAAAAAATTGCCCCCAGGTCCAGTTTCACCAATTAGGTCGGCGTCAGTCACAACAAGACACATGAAAAAGTCGTTTTGATTAGAAGCAGGCATTTTAGGCGATTTCCAAGGCTCGTATATAGCAATTCGCACACCCGAGTCATAACATTAGACTTCTGCTGGTGCCCTCCACACAGAAATCGTTGAAGTGGAATAATACCACCAATATGACACAACATCCCTCAATCAAGACACTCCATGATGTCAGAAACAAATACTTTCTACACAACTGGGCGTGAAAAGTGAATGTGAAGTAGTAAACTTCACAGACCTGTCCTAACTCCGTTCCAACTCTGGTAAAACCAGTTTTTACTCTAAACACAACTTATCAAAGTGTAAGTAAAAGTCTAGCACTAATGGTATTCTTTTATTCTGGATGTTGGTCTTCACTTCACTTACTCAACTAGTCTAAATGAATACATCTTGTGTGATGTGTTTTTTTTACCATCCTGCTGCATGCCGTCTTTTAGCGCAGCGTTGCCGCGGGTAACGGTGCTAATAGCGGCAGCATTGTGCGGTCAACTTGTAGTAAGAAATTGCGAGCATTTTCACACTGCTGAGCCTCTCTTCCTCGCTCTTATTCCATGCTGCTTATTGTACTGCACTGGCACCGAGGAGGGCCTCTGTGAAATCTATGGAGGGGGAAAAAAGGGTTGCAAGAAGAGGTGCGACAGAGTAATCAATGCAGAGAGACAGAAAAGGATGAATGCAGAGCAGAAAAGACTAACAAGCGTGGGAGCGAAAACCACTCACTGACAACAATGTGGTATTATTATGTTTTTTTATTCTACACTGTATTTTGTCTGCGATTGGATGGCAACTAGTTCAGGGTGTACCCTGCCTACTGCCCGAAGCCGGCTGGGATAGTCTCCAGTACCAACGGGACCCTTGTGAGGAATAAGCGGTAAAGAAAATGAATGGATGGATGGATTTTGTGTAGCTATTTTTTAAACTGCTTTGGATGTGATGCAGTTAGAGCTACCCAAAAGGGGACTAACGTGTTCTCAACGACTGCAGTTCATAATTTTTTTGTTTTTTATTGTTTATTTTTAATGCCCTCACATGTGAGAAATGACAGCAACAGTTGCCAATGCACTTTTCAACCATTCATTGAACACTACAGAACAGTAAATAGGGATTACGATGATGATTAAGACCGAATCTCACGGAGCAGTGAAGGCTCGCGAAGGTATGCACATGTAGCGAATGTTGTTTTTTGTGAGGGTTCGTTCAAGGTCATAAACCGTTGCTAAAACATTGCCAGATGTTCACCAACAGTTTTAATGTTTTTTCCAAATTTCTTGGCGACAAGTAAAATGGTTTGCGACTTTTAAAACTGTTGGTGAAGTCTGGCAAACGTCTTTGCAACGGATTATGCCCTGAGAATAAGGGTTAGGTATAATAATAAAAAAAGATTAACAAATGGGCTAGGATTAGGGGTTAAAATGAGAGGTTAGGATTAATGGGGCCTTGGAGTTGGGTTTACAGTTAGAATTAGCAATTAGGATTATGGGTTCTGATAATGGTTAGAACTAGGATTAGGGGTAAGGGTCAGGGATTCCATTTTCCAAGTCAGTGTTATGGTTAGAATTAGGGGTAGGAGTAGGGTAGGTTTAGAGGAGTTAGCGATAAAGGCTAGGGGTTAGAGTGAGTCATTGTTAGGGTTATGATTATAGGTTAGGTTTAAGGATTTGGAGTTAGAAGTTAGGAATAGGGGACGGGCATAGTGGTTGGAGTGAGTTATGGATGGGGTCTAAATTAGGCGGTTCATTGTGATGTTAGGATACAATTTTAGGGTTTGACGTAATTTAGGATTAAAGTGGTTAGGGTTAGGGTAAAGAGGTAGTGGCTTGGTGTTCTGTTTAGGATTAAAAAAAACATTTGTGGGCTGCGTCATCAGTAGGTGAATGTGCAGTTGAATGTAATGCGCTTTGAGGGCCTTGTAAGGTGGAAAAGCACTATTTGAATGAAGTACCTTTTACCATTTGAATTAAAACAAACATAATGCTGATCATGTTTTATGTAGCCTTAATTCTGAATATAAATGTTCATTGCCAGCTCTGTTAGTGTGACGTCACGCCTTTTGTTCGCCTTTGTATTCATTGCAATTGGAGAGCGAGTCACTGACTGCGCTTTGTTCTTAAAAATAAGCTCCTTATATTCTTCTTCAGCTCCAGCTCTGTCCTCCGCCTCAACTCGCTCCAATCTTTTTTCTCTAAAACAAGAGATCCAACAGGACCAACAAAAAATCTGCAGTCGCAGCTGCTGGACACTAGCTATAGTAGCTCGTTTTTAATGTGTTGATACACCTGAACATATTCCTGGTTTCCTTGCTACTGTGCGGCCATTGTGTGTTTACAACATAGCATGCATAGTTTGTGGGCGATGAACAACACGAGAGGAGGTTGTCCAAATAAGGACAGGACCAGAAAGAGGGGTACAGATGTGCTCCTTGTGACATAAGATAAAAGCACAGATTGTTCAGTGAGATGAAAGCACACTCCAGATTGCGCTCATTTGTGGCGGACTATATTTACATGCATTTGGCAAAGTGGAGAATATTCACGAGGGAGCGTTCCCTTTGTAAAACAAGCACTTTATGTCACTTTGCTCAGACTTCCTTGTCAGCAGTCGGAATCTAATGAGCACTCCAAGCAGAACATTGCCAATGATGGTAATTGGGCTATAAAAAACATGGTCCGTCATTTATTAATTCGTCAATTAGGAGTTGGGGGATGGAGATGAAGGGACACCGAATGCCCATAGAAAAACAGGCCACTACAGCCAAGTGGAGACTCTAGAGTAGTACTGTAAATTAAGGAGAGCCTTGTTCTCCTTTATTGCTGTTGATTGTTAGCAGTATGGCTGGTATGTTTTATACAACAAATTCTCCACAGTCTCCACTAAACTGCAGTGGTTGCCCTTAGTCTCCTCTTGTTTAAAAACAAAACAAATGCTGCTTGCCAAGAATTTTAAGAAGAACCTCGTTCGCCTCTATTGTTATTGTTCATTAGTGTTACGAGTAGTGTGTTCAATTCATCCAATAATCTGTATTCGCCGCTTGGCTGCAGTGGCCAGTTTTTGTTGCGCTTAGTGTCCTCTCAGATAAAATGACGAGAAGTAAATACAGGGGAGATTGTTGTTCTACTCCATTGTTGTTTGTTCTCCTTTGTTGTTATCATTTAATTAGCATTACAGCAAAGTGTGTTAAGTATGACAAATACTGCACAGTCTCTACTTAGCTCCAGTGGGCAGGTTTCCATTTGGACTCAGTCTCTTCCTAAAAATTGCCACATGCCGAAAATAAATTTAAAGGGAGCCTCATCCTCTCATTGCTGTCATTTATTAGCGTCAAAGCATGGTGTATTTAATATAATACTTAACATTTTCTACTTGGCTGCAGTGGCCCAGATTCCTGCTGCCTTTAGTTTCTTCACAGATAAAACTGCCGTAATGCCAAGACCCATTTTCTTCTCTGTTCATGTAATTTCTTAAGTGATGGGGTCGTCAATGCAGCAAAAACTCCACAGTCTCTACTTGGTGCAATAAGCAACAACTTTAGTTTCTTCTGGCAAGACTATACATGTGGCTGTTTAACCAAGAGAAGACTGAGGGCAGTGGCAAACTGGGCTACTGCAGCCAAGTGGAGACTGTGGAGTATGATATTAGGACAAAGCCACAGCGCCTAAGTTAAAAAGTGTACAGTTCATGGGTATGTCCCAAAATTTTTTTTGCCAATTTGCCCAAATGCATTCCGGAAGTGCTAGTTTTTACTTTAGGAGCAATAGGAACACTTTTTTTTTTTGTATTTTTCTTTAATAAATCAGCAACTTTTTTAATTTATGTCTCTTCTAAGCTGCGGAAGACTCGTGACTAATCAGCATGCTGAGGTAATAAAGTCGATAAGGTTTCCGTCCTTTAAGAGTCGGATGATTTGCATGCAGCTTGGCTCTGTAGATGAACTTGACATTTAGAGAGCAAAGATGGCTATTCGCAGCTCCTTCGACATGGATCTGGCATTTTCCTGTAGATGAGGACGTACAGCGGGTAAGGATGTCGAAAAAAGTGCCGATAACTCAGAGGAGAAGCTGATTTGTGCTGCTTAGCGACCCAGATAACTGCTGTGGATCAGAGGTGAAGACTGGAACTGGCTTTATAGATCTTACACACACAAACGCACAAACACACACACACACACACGTGCTTGCTGCAGTGTAAACTAATATTGCAGGAGCTCCAGCGTGCACAATCCCAGGCTTAGAGATTTGATACCAATCGCACTTAAGCTAAGATCTTCGATGTGTGCATACATACTAGTTAGCGGTGTTAAACCATACAGCTATTTATGAGTAAAAACAAGCAATTGTGAAGCCAAGAGAGAGCTAACTAAAAATGTTTTGCCTGAAGAAAACAATGAAAAACACAATAGACAGGATAATGACTAGCATCTAAGTTATGTTACTTATGCAAGTTATGTTATTAGTTATGTTTTTATAAAGTATGATATTATAGAGGCCTATACTCCTTAAAAAAAAAACAATTTTTTTGTTGGATTTTGAAAGAGGCTGCAATGGATTAATTGCATCTTCATTTGTTTTAGTGGGGAAAGATGACTTGAAAATATATGTTTTGAGTTTCATCAGTTTCATCCCAACATTGCTTTAACAACATAATAGCATGTAGCTAATTTACCAAGAGCCATTGTGGAGTACTTTCCTCGCTCCTTTCACAAGCACACACACTCAAGAACAACACGATCTGTCCACTGCCGGTGCCAAGTTTCCTATGACTCGGACCAAAACCCCTAAAATATCACCCTGGACCTGAGTTTCACGACAGGACTGTTAAAGTCATTGTATGCTAAGACATGGCATGTGCGTGTGTGTCGAAAAGTCAGCAAACCCCCCCCCCCCCCAAAAAAAAAAACAAGAAGGAAATCCCATAGACTCAGGCCAGAAGCTACAGTGAGCTAACCCAACTGGTGACAGCTTCCCCTTTCTAAAGTAAGTTCACAAAAACTGGAAGTGTTTACTGTGAAAACAGCACTGAACAAAAAAAGGTTATTCATGTAACTTCAGCCTCTTTCACACAGAGAGCATAGCATGCAAGCCAAGCAGCCAGTATTCATACCGTATGCCTGCACCTTTTAAACAGAACATAGCAAAGAGATATATTAGGACAATCTTGTTTGTTTTCAAGCAGTAGCCTCTTTCACACAGAGAAATTGGCACATCACACCTGTAGTTTGTCCCCCTGTGCCTTTTATGCAGAATACAGCAAAGTGGAAATTGCCACAACTGTGTGCAATTTCACACGGGAAGCCTATTTCACACAGATATCAGCGTAATTAAGTTGTACATCCGGCATTTACTTGCATGAGCCTTTTAGGCAGAACATAGCAAGGCTAGATAACTTCGTTTTGACAAAATATCCTCTTACACACAGAGATCCAGAAAAAATTGCACATCATGGCCATAAAACCATAATTTATTTGCCTGGGCCTTATATGCAGAAATGAGCAAAGTGAGATAGTTTAACAACGGTGTGCCTTTTTCACGTGGAGATCTATAATAGTTGCAAACATTCAGGCCATACATAGCATTTATTTGCATGTGGCTTTTACACACCAAAAATAGAATACTGTTGCAACTATTTGCACTTTCACACAGTGACTCCTTTAATTACACAAAAATTGACTTTAATGAGACAAAATTGATTTATTGGAAAATCTAGTGTTTTAATTGATTTATAATTTAGCCTAACCAGTCTCTATATTGCTAGTTTTTCACCACTGTACACTAAGTACACATAAGTTACAGGAATACAATAGGAACACTTTTTTTTTGTCTTTTTCTTTAATAAATTAGCAACTTTTTAATTTATGTCTCTTCTAAGCTGCGGAAGACTCGTGACAAATCAGCATGCTGAGGTAATAACGTCGATAAGGTTTCCGTCCTTTAAGAGTCGGATGATTTGCATGCAGCTTGGCTGTGTAGATGAACTTGACATTTAGAGAGCAAAGATGGCTATTCACAGCTCCTTCGACATGGATCTGGCATTTTCCTGTAGATGAGGACGTACAGCGGGTAAGGATGTCGAAAAAAATGCCGATAACTCAGAGGAGAAGCTGATTTGTGCCGCTTAGCGACCCAGATAACTGCTGTGGATCAGAGGTGAAGACTGGAACTGGCTTACAGCTGGGGATTACAGCTGTACATTGGTGCTCAAATTCCCCAAAAGTTGTACAATTTGTGCGCAGTTGAGAACAATTTTAAATGACTGTCTCTTAGCTACTGTCACAGTTTGTGCTGTTGGACAAGGTGTAGACCTCTATGATAGCTTCTTCAGCTACCCATCAAGCGGCTAGCTGCCAAGCTTGTTACTTGTGATAAAGGCATTAATGGCTCAAATCAAATTTCTATCTGCCATTTCCCACCACCAATGCCATTTTCATGTTATTGTTTATCCGACTTCAATAATTCCTGATTTTAGGTGCCTAACATCTGTTTTTTTCCCCCTCCAGTACAAAAGCTCGTGTGGTGCGTGAAATTAATCTAATTTTAATGTTTGCCTTATAGTCTCTTGGCATATGCCACCAATATAGTGCATACAACGTCCGTCTGGGAGCCTTACACAACGGCTCCGACACATTTTACAAGTGCATGAAAGTAAGACGCCATATTACAAGCGAGCCCCCGAAGCGTTTAGTCAAATATTAAAGCACCAGTTCGTCTTGGTCTCCCTTCAATCAGAACGGGATTTTTTTTTCCCCTACCGTGGGCGTCTCTAATATTAGTCCAGATTGCCAGCGAGTGGGAGGAAATTACAATGAAAGCACAACCGTCCTTAAACAGATGAAAGAAGCCTAATGATGTTAAAAGGTTAGCGCGCACGTACTGTGGGCGGCGTACACCTGGGTTTAAAGGTTGATTCGCAGTAGATGGGACAGTATGGCTCCAAAATAAAAAATCTAACTTCTGCGATATGAAAAAGGAATAATTTCACACATTTGAAAATAGAAAAATTTCCAAGTGCAACTAGTAAATTCTCCAATAAATCTATGATTCTCAATTAGAAATAGTGCAATTTGATAATATAAAACAGAATATTTTCTCTTTAAAGTACATTAGTAGCTTATTTTTAGTATTATATTTTGAAGGACACAGCCAAGCGTAATTTAGTAAATCATAACAGCTGTAATCTTTTCTTTTTAAAGAGTTATACAGTTTGTCAGGAAAGTTATTTAATAAAATATTAAAGTTTGACTGTTGTGTTTTTGGTAAAGTGCAACATCAGTAGTTTGTCTTTTTTTGGGGGGGGGGGGTTGTAACAAAAAAGGAAGAAAGGTAAATGCTAATACTGCACAACAGTTAAAAAAAGTCTTATTTTTAGCTAATTAATAATGCAGAAAAGTTAAATTAATAATACATAACAGCTTAATGTTTTTCCGGCAGGACAACAACAATAGTTAGTCTTTTTTTCAGGGGCTAACTAAGCAATTAAGTGCAATTTGACAATATCTAATAGCATCAATCTTTTCTTTTTAAGAAAGTGAAACATTAATAGTAATGTCTGCTTTTTATGAAACAACTAATAGAGCCAAGTGTAACATTACTAATTTTAAAATTCTGAATTATAATGCTGTAAATAGCTATCTACAGTATAACTATTTGTTATTCCTTTATTGAGTACTGTACTGTTATAAGCAAGTTGCTCAACATGACGTCTGCTGGTTAGATGCCGAGCTGCACTGTGTTTGTTTGCCGAATAGTAGACATGTGACTAGAATATGTGGCAAGTACAGTTCTGGTCTCTTACTGTTTTTCAGAGTTTGAACTTGCAACGTCTCTGTACCGTATCGAATGTCCCCATGAATGCAAAACAATATTGAGCCAGTGGTTAGTCGTTGGTTAGAATACATTTGGAATGGTTACAATCAAACAACCACATCTTTGTTAATACACTCTTTCCAAAGAAAATGTGCAATAACACAAAGGGTAAGTTCACGTTAGAACACGCACACACAGAGGACAATAAGTGTGCGTTCGCCACCCCGCTGTTGGGTGAAAGCGTCTACCAGCTCTGGTTGTGATTCATTAAGTGTTTCGCAGCACACCTGTGGGGAAACGATCAGCAGCAAGTACGGACATCGAGTGACTCACACATACAAACACTGAGGTCCATGTTTGATTGCAATAACTGCAATAACGGTTATTGTTGCTGTGTATGTGTTTAAAATTATGAATAAAAAAAAATCTAATGTAAAAAACTTGATTACAACAAACATTTGAACATAATACAAAAAGGTAATTGATGATAACATACATTTGAATAGCAATGGCATGCAGCTTTTTTTGTCTTTGTCTGTCAAAACATGAAAATATGATGATATAAAAATAATTGACCTTAAACATAAAAAAAAGTATTAGTGTTTTTAAAATGAGAAGTTATTGTGTTATTTTTTATGAGTTAATAGATTAAAATAAATACATTTTAAAATTTGAAATAAATTCACCATGCATTTAAATAAAAATCGAAACTATAAAAATAATAATTTAGCTTTTTTGTGTGTTCAGTTAAAATGATGAAAAATGACAAGGATTTTAACTTAACATATTTTAACTTAACAAAATTAACAGTCATTGAGCAGCGTGCCTACAGCAACACTAAGATAATTTCTATGCTTTCCCTTTACATTGATAGAACCGTCGCCCCTGTCAACATGGCCGCTACATGACATGCCAGGCATGTCTGTTAGCCTTCTCTGAGTCTTCCTGTATATCTGTGACAACAGTGGCATAATCTGGAATGTGAACTCTGTTTGTGGTGCTGTGGCCAATTTCAGCCAATTCTACAACAAACAGACTTTGACAACTACTTTACAAAGGGACATTTTAAGTGGACTGGACACTATTTTTTTTGTCTGTTCACTCCGGAGTCTGTTGGTCCAAGTCGGGCTACCATTGTATGTGGTTGGCATAATAAAGGGACTGAGCGCTCCCCTTCCAGTACCTACTTCCACTGCCCTCACTCGTCTGGTCCCCACTGAGTCTCTTATGGTCCACTTGTTATCCCTGCACTCACACACACACACACACACACAGGTTTGCCTCTGTGTATTATGAGGACATTTTTTCCAAACCTGTTTAATTGTGTATTACGGGGACACCCCTTTCCGCTAATGCCAGAGAGATGGGACTTGCACCCCAAAAAATTTTTGGGGGTCGTCCAGGGAAATTTCACTTCAAAACTTGAAAAAACTCAACGCACAAAAAAAAGAAAAACCTGAAAAAACAGTAATTATGAGGACATAGATAATGAGCTAAATAAGCCACGCCCATGGCAAAAATGGTAATTATGAGGACCAACTCACATTACAAGGACAAAGTTTACACAACACACAGCAACCATGTCACTGAAGTGACTTGAAAGTTCTGGGATTCTGACGTTACACAAACTGAAATGACATTGATGTGTAATGACTTACCTGATATAAGGTCGCATTGTTGTGCATAACAATACTGTGAAATGCAAAGTCATACCTGATCCTTGAGCACCATGTTACAACTTTAGGACAGACTGAAACTGGTATGTTCATAAAACATGCTTCTTATGTGAACAGGTTATCTGGGTCAAGCACATCTTTGTAATGGATAAGTTAGACATGAAACCAGATGCAAAAGAGTCAGTGAACATTGAACATTTTATTCTTTAAAACATGACTACCTCTCATCTTAAAGATGAGCAGTTTTCTAATAGCTCATTACTGGAATACCTTCGGATTTCAGAATTTCTGAAACAGGTTCAATGTAGGAAGTGTCCGAAGTACTGTGAGAATCTGGAACATATTCCTCTGCTGATGAATCCTCACTTGAACTGGATACATCAGCAACCTAATTTTTTAAACAAAAACAATTATTACATACATACAGACATACATATACATATTGTCACTGTCCTGTGAAAAACACATCCACCATATTTTCCAGACTATAAAGCGCACCGTGATACAAGCCGTGCCGCCAAGAAGGATCGCTACCGGAGAGCAGCCCGCGACCTAAAAATGGAAACGTGTTTTTCACAGGACACCAATGATATCCATATATACAGTAGACGCACACATACATGTGCATATATACAGCGGCTCTAAAATTGACACCTGCCGGATGCGGGTTAAAGTTCCTTTTGGCGGGTGGTCATAAATATTTACTAGCTTTACTTCGCTGTTACTTAGTGATGTTACACTCGAAGTAGAAGCTTGAGACAAGTGTCGAGCGCTCCCGCCATTGATGGGCTAATGTGCTAAAGTTCATTTACCAAAGATAGGTGGTCTTCATCATCAAGCAGTTTTGCATTTTTTTTTTTTTTTGCAATCAACGGGATATGTGCCAGATGCTGGAGCAAACTAGAAAAGCATTTAGAACCTAAAGTTTGTGCATATACTAAAGATTATTATAAATCTAGTCACCACATTTATTCGAAAGATGAGATGAAGCATTTAACAAGAGGGATAGTTAATATGCTTAATCTATGGCATTGCCCCTAAAACGGGTCTTGTGTGATACAGTCCTTCAGTTACAGTAGACGTTTTCTATTTTACCGAGTCAGACAGTCGTTAAGATTGAGACAATTGCTCAACATTTAGCTGCTTGCAACTAAAGACAGCGGTATAAACATGGGTCATAATTTATCCTCTTGACTAAATTATATTCATTCAATGAAAATGCCTGCACTATTAATCCTGGTTGCGTGAAACAAAGATCCATTGCAGATACAAATAACACACAAGATAAAATACCCATCATGCCAGTCCATTCTAGTGCAGCGAAAGGTCCAAAACATAAAGCACATTTATCCAAGCTTGATACAAGTGAATAAACTACCTGATGTTTACACTCCTGTTTTAAAAAAAAATAATAATAAATTATAGCGAGTTCACCTCTAAAATCCACCATAAATAAATTAATGGGAAAAAAAGATCACTACAGTGCATAATCTAAATCACCAAACTGCCAACAAATCTTCAAGTTGAGATATTTTTAATGTTGACTTGTAGAAATTTTAGTCCCATACAAGCGTATTGTTGGATACAGTATTTTTAACGTCTTGGCAATACACATTGCATAAACAATTGTTGTGATTATATTTGTTAGTTATATAGTTTAGCCCTAGCATCTACTCTACACTCTTCACTCCTAACGTCTTGCTTCTGAAAACTGATTTCAACATCAATATTCAAAAATAAATCTCGTCACCTGGTCAACTTTGTCTGTGACAGCTATGTCTTCAGCTATGTCTTCAGGTTGTGCGTCAGTTCAAACCTGGTACACATGAAGAGAAAAATACATATAAAATTCAATTCTTACTAACACACAAGACTGTACCTGTGCATGTACACAGTTACAGTACATACAGAACAATGAATAGGTTAAAGTATTGTGAATGCAAACTCATTTTATTTGCCATTACAAAAATAAATAAATAAATCCTTCTGCACTACAGGTTTGTGTAAATTGGTGACGTCTATTTTTCACAATGAAACAAAAACAAGAAAATACACAGTCCTCAGAGAATCCATACCTGACCAGAGTATGAATTGTGAGGACTGTATGTGTAACTCCAAGCCCTGAAAACTTATTTTACACTCACAGTGTATAAATACAATGTCCTCAGTGTGTCAGTTATTCACAACTACGACATTGTGAGGACTATGTATCTGCGAGGGCTGCTCAGTATTGACAAAACATGCGACATGGGTGTTTTATACAATGATGGAGATTATTTAAGCATTTAACACATACCTAAAAAAAAAAGATCTATCCATATACATATATATACACATACATATAGATATATATACTGTATACATAGCGAGACGGACAGACAGACATAGCGAGATGGACAGAGCGAGACAGATAGATATAGAAAATAAAGATAGAGATAAAGATAAAGAGATCTTTATAATCCAAAGAAAGAAATGCATGTTAATGCGGAAAAATAAGCATGCTCATTGTGATCTAATCTTATCCTATTAAGTTATTTTTTGTTAGTAATGCCCCTCGATACGGTTCTCTCGTATGGCGATGCGCAATTCAGGTAGTCTCTGATTGGTCAAAGTCAGACTAAAGTATACAATACAATATTCATTTGTTGCATGTCTTTGCAATACAAATATTGCATGAGCCATTCGTGCGACAAGATATTTTTTTATATATTGTGCCAACGTCTTGCTTCTGAAAAATGTATTTCAACATCAACATTCAAAAACAAATCTAGTCACCTGGTCAACTTGGTCTGTGACAGCTATGTCTTCAGGTTGTGCGTCAGTTGAAACCTGGTACACAAAGAGAAAAATACATATAAAATTAAATTCTTAGTAACACGACTGTACCTGTGCATTTACACAGTTACAGTACATAAAGAACAATGAATAGGTTAAAGTATTGTGAATGCAAACACATTTTATTTGCCATTACAAAAATAAATAATCCGTCAGCACTAGTGGTTTGTGTAAATTGGTGACGTCTATTTTTCACAATGAAACAATTAATAGAAAATACTCAGTCCTCAGAGTGTCCATACCTGACCAGAGTATGAATTGTGAGGACTGTATCTGTAACTCCAAACCCCTGAAAACTTATTTTACATTCGCAGTGTATAAATACACTGTCCTCAGAGTGTCAGTTATTCACAACTACGACATTGTGAGGACTGTGTATCTGCGAGGGCTACACAGTATTGACATGCGACATGGGTGTTTTATACTGTGATGGAGATTAAACATTTAACACGGACCTAAAAAAAAAGATCTATACATATACTGAATACATACATACTCTATATATACAGTATATATATATATATATATATATATATACAGTATACATACAGTATATATATATATATATACACACAAATATACATATATATATATATAGATAGAGAGACAATATATAGATATAGATAGATATATAGACATAAAGATAAAGATAGAGAGATCTTTATAATCCAAAGAAAGAAATACACGTTAATGCGGAAAAATAATCATGCTTATTGTGATCTAGTCTTATACATATAAGTTTGTTTTTTTTAGTAATGCCCCTCGATACGGTTCTCTTGTATGGTGATGCGCAATTAAGGTAGTCTCTGATTGGTCAAAGTCAGACTAAAGTATACAATACAATATTCATTTGTTGCATGTCTTTGCAACAGACATATTGCATGAGCCATTCGTGCGACAAGATCTTTTTTGTATATATTGTGCAACGTCTTGCTTCTGAAAAACGTATTTCAACATCAACATTCAAAAAGAAATCTAGTCACCTGGTCAACTTGGTCTGTGACAGCTATGTCTTCAGGTTGTGCGTCAGTTGAAACCTGGTACACAAAGAGAAAAATACATATAAAATTAAATTCTTAGTAACACGACTGTACCTGTGCATTTACACAGTTACAGTACATACAGATTAATGAATAGGTTAAAGTAATGTGAATGCAAACTCATTTTATTTGCCATTACAAAAATAAATAAATAAATCTGTCTGCACTACAGGTTTGTGTAAATTGGTGACGTCTATTTTTCACAATGACACAAAAATAAGAAAATACACAGTCCTCAGAGTGTCCATACCTGACCAGAGTATGAATTGTGAGGACTGTATGTGTAACTGCAAGCCCTCAAAACGTATTTTAAACTCACAGTGTATAAATACACTGTCCTCAGAGTGTCAGTTATTCACAACTACGACATTGTGAGGACTGTGTATCTTGCGAGGGCTGCACAGTATTGACAAAACATGCGACATGGGTGTTTTATACAGTGATGGAGATTATTGTGACATTAAACATGGACCGAATATATATATCTTCATAATCTAATTAAAGAAATACACGTACGTGCGGAAAAATAATCATGCTCATTTTGATCTAGTTTTATCCAAATAAGGTTTTTTTTGTTAGTAATGCTCCTCGATACAATTCTCTTGTATGGCGATGCGCAATTAAGGTTGTCTCTGATTGGTCAAAATCAGACTCAAGTAGGGCCTGGCAATAAATCAAATTAATTGAATAAATTAAATTCAAATTGAATCGTTGAAAATTTGCTAAATCGTGAAATGTATTTTGTCTTTTGGATTATTAAAAACTGTTATAATGTTCTGTTACATCCAGATGTTATTGTGAGTTGTAATTTTGCACAAGTGGTGGCAGAATGCTGGATGGTTGGTTTAAAAGACTTTTTATTTAATTTTTTGGCCATATCGCTTAGCCTCAGACTAAAGTATACAAACAATCCAATATCCATTTGTTGCACGTCTTTGCAATGCACATATTGCATGAGCCATTCGTGCGCCAAGATATTTTCCACATATTGTGCAGCCCTAGTATCTCCACCCTCCACTAATGTCTTGCTTCTGAAAACTGATTTCAACAACATTCAAAAAGAAATCTAGTCACCTGGTCAACTTTGGCGCAGTCTGTGATAGCGGTGTCTTCATCAGGTTGTGCTTCAGTGGAAACCTGGGGTAGATGAATAGAAAAATACCAATACAATTAAATTCTTACTAAGACTAGACTGCTATACTGTAATTTCATGTAATCATGAATGTGCGACCAGTAATTCTAGTATGTCACATGTATGAAACAATATCCAAATGTCATGATAAGCAATCACGATATGATAATCAACATGATATTGTGAAGTTAGCGATACTCACGATAACTGTAAAAGTAAAATAAAAAAATAAGTCACAATATTGTAAAAAAAATGAAATAAAAACAAAAAAAATTATATTGAGAAAAGAATGTACTTTTGCTTTTGAGTTATAATTAATCTTTTATGTTTTGTCAAACCTTGCACGATTACCCCCCCCCCCCCCCCCCCCAAAAAAAAAAAAAATTAAGTGTGACAACACACCATATAAACATACCATAGTGTTTTTCCATTGTAGTGAAATTCAAACATGAAAACCTTCTGGGCATCATGATACACTCTCAGCCTGTTTTCACGTTCCTGTTTGCTTATAACTTCTCCTCGATATTCAGTAGGAAAGACTCCCTTCTGAAAGGAGCAGGAACTGAACACTCCTCGACCTTACAAAGAAAAAGGGATACAACAGAAATATTTCATTATAACAGTAATGAAAACTAGGCCCATACTAAAGAATCTTTTACCAATACTCACCTTTGAATGAATTAATATATTTCATGGTGAAGCCATCCCTGTCTTTACCTAAGGATGAAAAATATGCTACCTCTTCTTTGGGTTTAACTTTTGCCCTCTGTGGCCTCATGACTGACATATCTCACTGAAGATAATGATCTAAAGCTATAGAAAAAAAATGAGTTTCAATCAGTTTGATAGGTAACTTGGTGCAGATGTTTTGAAGTTGACTTTCTGTGGACCATAATATCCTGTGCATTAAATGTGCCAACGAAAATAAAATACAGTGGATAGCACAGCTCTGCTAAATATTTGCATAAATTAAATGTAATGAACACTTTACAGACTTTACTGAAATATTTCTATTTAAAGAACAAATTTAAGTAAACACAAATGCAGCAATTTACCAATACTTCATTTATACTGTACTGGTAATACTAAACCATTGTATATTTTCACATCACAAACCAGCCTATCAAACCAGCCTGTTATTGCTTTCCTCTTAAAAATTTCAATTAGCATTTATCTTACACAACAGACGGTTAGCTCTGCTATGCTAACTGAGCTAACCGTTGCTAACAAAAGCGTAGCAATTCTAAATAATTAGCTGCAACCATCATAATCAACAGATGGTTAGGTATGCTAACGTTAGCTTAGCTGCACTTACACTGGACTTGCATTATAAATCATTTTCAGCAATGTACACAAGCGACCAACATTAAAATAAACAAGTTTCTGGAGGAAAAATTCGAGCTTCAAACCTACCTCATTAGCACAGCTACACTGCCATCACCTCTCGTGAAGTAATTAGAGCCGGGGGCGGTTCTCTATCGGGGCTGCTAGATGACGTCACTTCCGTACTCCGGGCAATATAATAAATCACATTTAAATCAACAAATTGGTTCAGTGTTGGATTATGAACTTTGTTGATAAGAGTGGCTATTGTTCTATGATTTACAGTGTCAATTAAAAAAAAAATAGATCACATTTAAAATTAACCCGAAAGGCTCATATACTAAATTAATTACCACAGACGAAAACAAAGGATATTATTGCTAGAATTATAGATAATTTTGTAATCGTTTAATGTGATTTCAGTTTGTTTTTTTAAAAAGTTATTATTATTTTTTTCATTAACAAAAATGTTTTTTTGCTTTAGTAAATAAAATAACCTTGCTGCTGTCACACAGTTGCTGTCCGAGGATGTTTTGGTACTATACTTTAGTAATGGATGCATGTGTTTTTTGGCAAAATTGTGAGCGAGCCCAGTAACTTGGCTTAGAAGCAACCCTGCAAATGAATGGTCACATGATGCTTTACTGTTGGCATGAAGCAGGACTGATGGTAGCGCTCACCTTTTCTTCTCCAGACAAGCATTTTTCCGGATGCCCCAAACAGTTGGAAAGGGGGTTAATCAGAGAAAATAACTTTAACTCTTTTTTCCTTATTTTGGTCTGTGTTTATGGAATCCCTTTTTCACTGGTCACACCAGGCCATCCTCCAAAAGTCTTACTCCCTCACCATGGGTGTAGATGGACTCATACCTGCTTACTGCCATTCCTGAGCAAGCTCTACACTGGTGGTGATGTCCTTATCCCCGCAGCTGAATCAACTTTGGGAGATAGTCCTGGCTTTTGCTGGATTTTCTTGGGTGCCCTGAAGCCTTCTTCACTTAAAGTTTGTAAGGTCACTAAAGGAAATTACTTTAATTTTCATGGCAAATAGGGACTTTGCAATTCATCTAATCACTATAACATTCTGGAGTACATGTACATGCAAATTGCCATCATAAAAAAACAATAATAAGTCAGCACTGCAGATTCTTAGAAAATCAATGTCATTCTCAAAACATTTGGCCACTGGTGTACAGAAAGATGTTATACTGTAAAGGCAGGGTGGGATGTTAAATGATGAATTAATGTACGGCACTGACAGTTTCTCTGTCTCTGCTGTTAACCATTGTACATTTTTAAATAAACAACCACTGAAAGAATTAAATACTGAAATATATAATTAAATATCATAGGGTATTTCATTATTTAATTATTTACTTAGGAATTGGTGGCTGCAAAAAAAAAAAAAAAAAAAGGTTCTGTGTCTACAGACAAACATTCACAATACACAGCATTTTGAGAAAAAACTGAATTATGGAGACGTGCGTAATTGTGGGGACAGGTGATGGTCAGCCAATCAAATGCTGTGAAATATACACTGGTGTGAATTATTCATGAAGTGGTGCATTACAAGGACCTTCCTACAGGGGGCGCCATCAAATACACAAAAATACACAAATTCACGTAATTATGCTTTACAAGGACATTGGCTAAAACTTTGGATTTAAGCCTTCTACAGCCCTAGAAGCACTTCTGCATTGAAATAATTATGAGGACATGGGCTGTGTCCTCATAATTCAAAATGTCCTTGCAGCACGGCATGTATTCAGGTGAAATGTCCTCATAATACACAAAGGCAAACACACACACACACACACACACACACACACACACACACACACACACACACACGCACACACACACACACACACACACACACACACACACACACACGCACAAACACACTCACCGTCAACACGTACGCTCTCCAGTCCACTCCTTTTACCTCAGCTCGCTCGTTTGTCAGTTCTGCATTAAACGGGGAAAGAAGAAGCTAAGGAGAGTGGAGGTGGAGGGGAAATGGAAAGAGCCACAGTCTTGTTTTCATTGCTTCACCCAGAGGGAAAGCGAGAGAGGGAGAAGAAGCCGCGAGGAAGATGGCAAAGTGACAAACGTCTGGCTGTAAACTGGAGCCAAGAGGAGGAGGAAGGAGGCAGCGACGGTGGAAGAAGAATATGTAATTAAAGCTGTGATGAGCGAGCGGCCTCGCAAAGCTTTTCTCTTGCTTATGACTGGACGGGTGCTGCATGGAGCTCTTAAGCACACACTTCCCACTTGGTGCCTACTGATGCCACAATGACCATTTACAACGGGGTCACCAACCTTTTTGAAAACGAGAGCTATTTCTTGGGTACTGATTAATGCCAAGGGATTGCAGTTTGATACACGACTCTGAAATAACAAATTTGCTCAAAATACTATTAATTGGGGATGGGTGGGTACCGATACCAGGTCACATTTCATGGTATCGGTGCTCGCGACGGTAATCGATACCGTTATCGGCCCCGGCTCTTGTGGCCATTTTTTCGGTCAGGAACTAAAGGCTGAAATGGTTATTTTGCATTTATTGACTGCCACAAGGGGCTCCAGTAAGAGAGCGCATACGTCTTCAGTTGTACTCAACAATTTAACTAGCTCTGAAGTGCAGAAATATCTTTGTATATTGTATATCATCATTAACTACTGCACTGCTATTGAATGAATGATTGGAGAACGTGGAACAGGAAAAAGAAATAAAGAGCAGCCTTCCAAATTAAAAGCATGGATTTCAAGATATAATTAAACTTCACACACTAAACAGCTTGGTGAATTTTGAACATGGTAGATACAGTATTACTAAATTACTTGAAACACTATTGCATTGAATTGAATTATTTGCCTTCACTGTATTCCTCAAAAAGCAGTTGTACAACCACATATTTTGGTACACAGTGAGTACTGAAGATTTGAGTATCGGTATCGGTACCTGTCTCAAAAAAAGTTGGTATCAAACATCCCTCCAATAATCATATGTTATGAATAATAATGAATGATATTCAATTTTGTACATGTACACGTATAGGGCGTGCTCAGCGTGTGTGGGAATTTCTAGGAGATCAACAGCAGCCATTGTGAGTGGAGGTCAGTCATGTTAAGTGAGCTCTTCTTAGACACCTCGCACTCAAGAGCGCTCTTAGCCTCAAGCAGCTATCAAGTCCCACTTGGTCACCAATAGGGACGACCATTTGAATTGCTCATCTACATTTGTGTCTGGAGTGCCTGACAACAAATTGAGTGTGAAATTAAACAACCAAGTAAGTCTTCTAAATTTGGCAAATTTACATAATACTGAATCATGACTTGGGATCTAGGCTGGGGAAAAAGTCGCCATTTGCAAGCCATGGCCAGACACATTACACTGTGTGAAACACTGTCATGTCAAAGCCAAAAGCTAAGCAGAGCTGCATTGAGTTCACTGGATGCGCTGATTAGTGTTAGCGGTACCATTCCCTAACTGACAAGCGTATGAAGTGCTGCCTCCATGAGTGAAAATGCTTTTACTGTCTGTTCAGAAGTATAACTTTTTTTCCACACTCTGGACTTCACTTTCCAAACCCCCTCATTCTCTCCTCGGTCATCATGGAAACAAAAGACATGCAATTTTTTTTTTATATAATTAGAATTCGTCTGGACTAATGGTTAGAAAAATTAAGCGTGGAGAGTTTCTATTGTTAGTGAATTAGGCGTTCAACATTTGCTGGCTTCTCAAAATATCTTTATTCTCACCATTTCCTTGCTTATAACAATCTGCTTATTCCTTGCATCATGTTTTTGTGTTTTTTAAAAACATAATATTGTACTGTTTATTGTGTGTGCAGCCTCAAAAACAGATACAGGGTCGCAGTTTTTCTGTTGCGGGGTCGCATAGTCGCCAACTGTAATTTTTTTCACAATAGTCCAATTAATTCACGTTCAGCCATGTTGTTCGCTGTGTGGCAGGTTTTAGACACCTGGAAGCAGTTTTAAATGGTGGGGTGAAAAAAACTTTAAGTGGTAACAAACTGGAATGTAAAATCAAAAAATTGCTGACCAGCACCACTCTAAATTGTCACTCTCAAAAATAATCTCTCTTGTGTTCTGAAGTGTCTGTCCAATTAAAGATGAATCCTGGTTAATTGGAGATAGTTTTACAAGTATTTTCAATAATTTACATACTTCACTTTTATCAAATCATAAAAAAAGACACCTCTTAATCAGTTACTTAACAAGGGACACCTTATTGGCACCATTAACGACTCCATTTCACCAAATAGAGCCAGGAAGTCACATGACCATGACGTCTCTGTGGCCCTACACAGAAGAATAATTTTCAAAGTGACTAATTTACATCTATGTTCTGTTTAACTCACAGAATGTGAAAAAGAACAGCTGTGCTATGTGCTTTCATTTGTGTCTGCCTAAAAATGTTGACATTTCAACCTACAAGAACACCATTTGAAGAAATGGCTTGTTGTTTTCTATGTGATCTCTGCCTGGCTGTGGAAAATTAATTGAAGACCATTTCCTGTGGAATCAGAAGTTACTCTTCAGTTACTCAGTACTTGAGTATTTTTCCATTGAGTACTCTAAATACTAAATTTAGTAAAATACTATAAGTAAAATAAAAATAAATAAATACATTTTAAAAACACACACAAAAAGACCCAGATGATCAAACTCATTTAAAGTAATACTACTTACTTACTACTTACATGATTACAATATTGGACATACACATTTCTGTTAGTGGCAAAGTAAAGTCTCTGGGACTTCAAGCTGCCCCTATTTCATGTTGGTGGCTTTCTTACAAAAACAGTGAAACAGGAAGAAGCAACCTTTCACACAGTTTCTGCAGAATTGGTGTATCCATGTCTTGTGACTTCAAGTAAGCTTCCTGCAATCCGATAATTAAATGCTGATGACAGTCGGGTGTCAAACATCATTCCCAGCTTGTCCTGGCTGTCTGTATTCTCTTTCACGCAGTTGACACGTCGTCCTGTTTCCCATCTGTCACGCCTCCGCTACTAAATTAAAATCTGGGTAATTTGTGGCTGGCCTTCATCGTTCCAATTTGGTACCTTTTACACAAAATAGCAACCTGGTCAAAAGGTTAGCTTGAGGGGCAGTGCGAAAGAGTCTGCAGTCTGCCCCCGAGCCGAGCTGCATAGACTTCCATTTCCCTCAACTCTCTTCACCCCTTTCCCGCCCTCGAACTCTCACTTGGTCTCCGGGGACTCTCGCATAAATTTTTCCATTCGCAAAGATAAAAAAAAAAGAAAAAAGGAAGTTGCACTGGTATGTGTGTGTATGTGCGTGTGAATATACTGTATAGGGTTTCCCAAACTTAGATGGAAGAGTTTTTTCCAAGGACCCCCTTGTTATTTTAACGCCAATTAAACGTAACTGCCAATGAAAATATTGCCTAGTTTCAAGAAACAATGTTGTGAATGTCTTTATGAGAAAATCATGGTAATGTTATGATACATTATTTTTAATGATACAACAATATTTTGTGTCTTTGTCTCGCATCTTGAAAACCACTGCGTGTGTGTATATGTTTGTTATCGATTCGACCTTCCTCCATTATTGGTTATCGGAGAAGGCAGCAGGCTGGGCACACCATTACACATTACTCACTGTGTACGCACACACACATGTGATGGCAAGTCATCAATTTCCCTGTTTACCCTATTAAAAGAAAGGCCTGTGTGTGACTGCATGATAATTCTTCACTACATTTTTCCAAGGTGCTTTTTAAACCAGCTCTTAATCCCCACATCTTGATTTGCTGGCTGATAAGGGAAAGCAGGGCCGTGGAGGTGGATGCTCACTTTATAGGCTTTATTCCAGTTTGGCCCATATGTCATTTTGCAGTCTGACTTCTATCACCTTCCATCTCGAACACGCTCCAGCCCAGGATAAGTCATTACTCGGTCTTAATGAGTTTGCTTCCCGGGACGTACCGCCGCCATTTTTTTTTCTTCATAAAAGCGGTCAGGAGGTCGCAGCCGGGTCTCTTGGGTGGCCACTCGATGAGTTTGACTCAGCTCACAATGCAGGCTATTACATTAAGCACACAAGGCAGGTACTGTAGGTGCATCATTGCTTCTCCCCTGCGGGTCCACCCTGATGAAGATTCCAAATGGTGACCCACGAAGATATTTCGCTACCTTCTAGCAATTTAAATTGAACTTTTGGTCTGTATGAATATCATTTGGAATATTGTTGTGTGGAGGCTACTTCTTGATGGAGCTGAAATTGATTCAGCAACCAAAAGAGAGCTGGATAAAGTCAGGCCAGAATAATATTTTGCTGCCGTTGTGTACATACGTGGTCACATGACCTCTCCGGTCCAGTCACATGACTCAGCCTTTTTATTGTCTCACCAGCACTTTGAGCTTTGTCTCCTGTCAGAGGTTGAATGTCAATAGGCGTTCCCCAGTGAACTTTAAGATCGTTCCTCTGCTGGGAAGCAGCATGGAAGGACATCTGTCACAACACATACCCCCATACACACACACATACTCAAATTCAAGAAGGGTGACAGATTTCTGCTGCACTTTTTCATTTGCGCCTGAGCAAGCGGTTTGAAGGCAAAAAAAGCAACAACAAAAATGCAGCCTCTGCAGTCATTTTCACTTAGCAACATGAGATTTGGTAGGCATGTCTATCATAACAAATTCTCAAAAAGCCATCCTCAGTAAGACTCAGAAAGTCTGCTATTTTAACCATTTCCATGACCAAAGAGCAATTTTCCACCTGGATTATTGGGCCCCTCAAGCCAGTTTCACAGAGCATTATGAAATTTGGTACGCATGGCGATCACAAGTTGAGTCCCAAAAAAGTCTCAAGAAGCACTACCCAAAAATGCATGGAAAGTCTGCAATTTAGGTTTGAAGCAGCCATTTTTGACTCCTTTTGGTGAGCTACAGGAATCCTTCAAAGATGAATTCCTGTTGGAAGATTTGGAAAAAGTCAGCCCCTCAAGTCCATTTTACTTATGAGTATGACAGTTGATAGTCGTGTTTATCATAAGTCAACACGTAAAATATAAGTCCCAAGAAGCCATACCCCAAAAGACACAGGAAGTTTACATTTTTGCTTGAAGCTACCATTTTTAGAGGCCATTCAAAGATACATTTTTCGACTGGACTATTTTTAAAATTCAGTCCCTCAAGCTAGTTTCATTAACAGTTTGAAATTTGGTGTCTATGTCTATCATGAGCAGACACACTAAAAAGTCTCTAGACACCTTGCCCGAATAGATACAAATGGTCTGCAATTCTGATTAGACTGGCCATTTTGGATCTTGTAGGCCATTTCCAGGAGTCCTTTAATCAAAAATGTCTCATTACCACATATACTATATACATATATATACACGAACATAGGTGGCCCATACAGGTTGAGTCAAAAACCAACACCTTTTGGCCCTCAGATTTTCCATCCAATTCTGTCTCCTTGTCCTGTTCAAACATCACTAAGAGGTGTCCCTAATATGTCACCCTTTTCAAATAACTAAATTTGATAGCCCTCAGATTTTCCATCCAATTCTGTCTCCTTGTCCTGTTCAAACATCACTAAGAGGTGTCCCTAATATGTCACCCTTTTCAAATAACTAAATTTGATAGCGTCCCGCTCCGTGCAAAACTCCAAAGGGGGATGAGTGAAGTTGAAGCGTTCCTTCTCTGGCATGTGGTGAGGTCACAGACTTTCTCAGAGGGCTAGCAGAACTCTCGTTTCTATTCCCGCCGGTCGGCCCCCGTTGATATTCCCTGTGGGGTGGTTTGGGGGGTTTAAAAAAAGGAAGGCTGCCGATGTGTTTCCCAGCGGATTCTGGCCTGCTTCCATTTCCTACTTGCACTGTCCTGGTTCAGGCGGGTAATAATAGAATCTCTACCTGCGGCCATGTCTGCGTACCCTGGATCTAAAACAGAGAAATGTCATACTTTAGAGTATCTGTGACATAATCCATTTTCTTAGTGGCACATAACTTCTACCTTTCAGGTTGTAACGGCCTTTTTGTTCCACCTAAGTCTACCTACAGTAACTGAGTTGTATGAAAATCAGCAACGATCAATTCCACACAATTTATCTAACTTGCCACATCTATTAATGGATAAACCATCATTCATCCGACATTGAAAAATTTCAGTCTGGGATTAAATCAGGTTCGATGTAAAAAATCGATCACGTTTTTTTATACTGTGGTTGGTCTAGCCTCATATAAGCGCTTTGGTCTCTTGAGTGTTAAAGCAGGGCGGGCGGCTCCATGTCAGAGTTTAAGTACATCTTTGGGAAATTAATATGAATCAGCGGTAATACGTTATCTTGGCGTGAAAGCATACTTGCTCCTCGGTCTATTGTGCTTTGACCTCTAGCGAGCTAATTCTCAAAGCGCATAGCGTTTTAGCAGTACACAAACACACGCCGCTATTTAGCTGCTAACGGCTACACTTAATGAGGGAAGGTGTTAAAGCTGCTTAAGCGTCTCACCCTCCCGTCATGAGCACAGTAGCCTACTCTTGTGACAAAAATAAATTAATAATCTTAAGAAGGCCATTTCCACAATGTCTGACCTACTTAGGAGATATCAGCGTACTTGTTAATAACACACACACAGTTTCCATTCTTAAAGCGACCTGCTTATTATTAGGGTACTTGGATTACGGTCTTCTTCTTCTGATGAATTAATCGCTTTTGGGGGGCTTCAACATGCCTGCAAACCCACAACTTTTGCTCGAAAATATATGATTTTTAACACCCAATACTCACTAACTAGTCATCTGCCCAACGCCAGTTTCACTGATAGACACACAATTGGGTGGGTCATACATAGGCCAGGACGCATGAAGACGTCTCAAGGATCCATGCCCAAAATTGACTAGGAAGTCAGCCATTTTGGTTTGAATCATCCATTTCAGGTGAATCCCAGAGCTTTGATGAACTCGTACTAGCTCAAACAATCCCCAATCAGGAGTAGGAATTCTTGACCGATAGCTTGTCAGTACTAACCAAACCTTGTTGCAGAAAGTGAAGAAGCCTTCTTGACAACCCCAGTAGTCCAGTTGTGATTGATTCAATGTCGTGAGAAAAAATTTAGCTGAATGAATGAGAATACCCGTGAGCATTTAGACAGATGGGTGCCACTAAATAGGGTGGAGGATGGTGTCAAAGTTTGATAATTATTTCAAGAACTTGTCATGAACAAAATTACTAAAGTTGGGAAGACCGATGCTTGTAACTGAGCAGGAAGTTGTCCATTTTGGTGTGAAGCAAAAAACTCAAATCAAAAATTCACCCAACTGAACCCCAATTGGAAGCAGGTATACCAAGACTTATGGTAGATGCTGAGTTGCCGGTCATTTTTATACTCCTATTTTTCAAGAGTATGGTGTCAATGTTTGATAATCATTTGAAAGATTTACCTCTAAAAAAGGTTTGTGAGGGCCCATATGCAGTCAGTAAAGTAGCTAAAAAGCTCATCGTCGCTCCAGTAGAACTCTAAGCACTTGTGCAATCCAATCAAAGGCAAAAAAAAAAGCAGCTGGTGTTGACCAAAGACATTTTAATGTTGCATTTTCTTTTAAATTGATGCCCTTGTCTTTTACCAGTTCTCTTTCCCTCCCTACGGCTATTGTTTTCTCCTCTCTGCTCCATCTCTGCATTATCAGTGCTAATCATGTCCCGACACCGACTTACATAAAGTGCCGCCTGCTGAAACCAGGACCCCGTTCTAAGTGCATGCTCAAGGCTATGAAGGGAAAGCGAAAGTGAGTGAACTGAGAGTTCTGGCAAAGGGCGACTGCGACATGTCACATCAATGACAGCTGTGTGATCAAAAAAGCTGCAACACTACGCCCAAGTGAAAAGAGTATGTAGCCAAACAATGAAAGCATTTTGTGAT
This sequence comes from Vanacampus margaritifer, assembly GCF_051991255.1. NCBI lineage: Eukaryota > Metazoa > Chordata > Actinopteri > Syngnathiformes > Syngnathidae > Vanacampus > Vanacampus margaritifer. The sequence goes on along the minus strand of NC_135443.1, from coordinate 21,393,001 downwards.
GCCGTGTTTATATCAAGCATCTCTACTAGCCGCTACAAGACCTTTTAGATCACACCATCATTTGCTTTGTATTGGAGACAACAAACCCAATCACCATCACTTGTCATGAAGGGCGGAATCACTGAACCTTGGGCTCCAATGGAGACTCAACAACAAATGAGCAATCTTACAGAATCTAATTAACCAATTGTACATGTACAACATGAAAAAACAAACAAATCTCTTTGCAATGACAAAGGGTTAACATGAAGAATATATATCCAAGTACAAGTGGTGGATGGAGTCACAGCTGAAGGGAGACGCAAAACAAAATCAGCAAATGTATCCACAGAAGGGCTGAAATGTTACAAAGCGGAAATTGCTGAAGCACTTTCAGTGAATAAAAGATTAACCTCTAGCAGGGTGTTTCTCAAAGTTGAAGAAATTCATTGCAAATGGTTGCTTCAAACTAAAATGGTGAACTTCCTGTTCCATTTACAGCATGGGTCCTTGAGATTTTTGATGCACCCAATTATATTAGACATGTCTACCGAATTTTCTGTCGATTGTTGTACCTGATGTCAGAGGCTATTTTTATCGTACTTTACATTTGTCTCTCACTCTATTTGCTCCTCTGCCTTGTACTCCAAAAAAAAAACATCACCAAAGAGGATATTACCTGTGACTTATTCTTGAGAATGTCCTTTCTTCATCTATGTTTCTTTATGGTGACCTTCCTTCCTAAAACATCTCACCTTCACTCTTTTTTTCTCGTTAAATCAGCATCAGCGGACTTTCCTCGCGATCCTTCTAATCTTCCTGACATTTGAAAGAAGTCTTCTCACTACTCTGTTTTTTATCTCCCTGAAAAGAACTTTTGATGTGTATCAAAGCAGCGAGCTGAGAGTGATGTTCCGTTTTCCCTTTTCTCTGGAAATAAGGGTGAATTCCAAAGTTTTATTTCCTTGTCAATAAATTACTCAGGCATGTGTGAGCCCTGCTGCGAATGCAAACATTTCCGACAAAGATGGAGGATTTGTCGGCGACTGGAAAGGTGAACAAAAGCACTAAAGAATACGTTTGCGTTGGCCGGCGTTGCCAGGGGAGACGTCTGCGACATTACCCCGGGCTCTGACATTATAATTCAACCTCCCCTGGCGGAGAGTGAAACTTTACAAAAGACCCTTCGGCTTCAAGTAATGCTAAAATGTATTGTAATCATGTTGAGAAGTTTTGATTAGCTCGGTGTGTGTCTTTTGACAAAAAAAAATGGAAGGCCACTCACTAGATTGTTGCCGTGACGAATGTCTCGCCAAGTATTTTTCCATTTCTTTGAATAATACACATGGTAACTGATCTTTGATGTATGGTTATTTATGAGGCTGTAGTGTGCATGCCAGGCCAGTAGTTGTCAGTGTCTGTATATGTAGGGATGAAACGGCACAGATGATAAACACTTAAACTGATTTATGAATTTATGTTGTGGATGAGTAAATTATTCAACCCAATCTGCCGGGTGAAAATTATTAACCCAAATCTTGGGTAAAGGTAACCCAATCTGATCAAAATCCACAGCCTGTGAGTGGGTAAGGAAAACAACCATTTTGAACCATTGAACCATTTTCTCCCATGATACAAAACTGCACTGCTCCAAAGAAGACATAATCTGCTGAGTTTGCATTTTTCTTGCAACCAGGGCCATTTCTAGCTTCATGGGGGGGCCCTAGGCAAGATGCTGTTTGGGGGCCCCTTGTTTGCAAAACTATAATAAAGAGATTTATAAACCTTTAGATCGCGTGTCAAGATCCAATCCTCGAGGGCCTGAGTCCTGGATGTTTTTGAGGTTTCTCTACTCCAACACACCTGATTCAGTGATGGGGATCATTATCAGTATCCTGGAGAGCTTGCTGATGATCTTAAATATTAATCAGCTGTGTTGAATGTTAACCTTTCTCTGCAAGAAGTATTATAGCGGTATTTGTGAGTTCACAAACTCCCGAGAATACATCTTGTACCGAGCCTGTTGATTCCCACTGGTTCGGACCAATCACAGAGCAACACTGTGTTTTGGGGGCGTGATATGCAGCTCAGCTGTGACAAAACCAGAAAGCCAGTGCCGACGCCGGGGCAAATAAACAAATCTAACATGGACGAATGGACACTGGAATTAATTCTGTTCTGTTTCCTTGTTGAATGTTGAACAGCGAGAGGAGCTTCGTGCATTTTTATTTGGTAAGGTAAAGATGTTTGTGCTCCCCCCCTCCTTCGACGAGAATGAAGATGACATTTTCATCTGTGGCCGTGATTGGTCATAACAAATGTGCACATTGCCGCATCGTCTAATCAGCTTGAAGTATTGTACAGAATGTCCCACCTGAGCAAATCAACGCTGAGCAGTCCCAGATGGATATTGTGGAGAACTCCCTTGAGTGAATCACAATATCAATCTGGCTATTGCCAGGTTAGTTGAACGTGGGAAACCTCGAAAACATGCAGGACTCAGGCACTATAGTCTCCTAAGATATCACAATTTATTACATTTGATGAGCAAAACAGACTACAGTTAAAATTAAACAACAAAACAAACTATTTTAAAGTGCACCAAGGAAAACAAACTAATTTAAAAAATAATCTTTATATAACATCATAGTCTCACACTTATTGACAGGATCCACTGGGTTACCAAAAACAGGCAGCTGACCATGAAAATATGTAAATGAAGATGACCTTGCTGCATCCTGGTCAGGAGATCTTGAGGATTGTGATGGTCTTGTGGCTTCCTGGTCAGGAAGTTCCAAAGATCCCTCTGGCTCAATAGCTGGAGCGCCAAAATATTTTAGAATTACTCCTGGAAAGACAAAGATCCTTAGGTTATCAAGCAAATAGACCATGAGTGAATGTTCCTATTTTTGAATTACAGTAATATTGCAGTAATACAGAATATTTCTTTTTCCGCTCCACTGAGAAAACTTATTTTTGATGCCATTACGGTGTCTGTTTTGTTTAGTACTCTCGCTAATGGATAGCTGTCAATCATTCTCACACAGTTAGTGACGTAGAAGCTACGGCTTATCATCACAGTTTATTTTATTTATTTCCTATTTTTATTTTTTAAGCATAAAAGGGATGTAATAAACAAATATTAGAGACAGATAAAGACAGGACATTTTAATCGTCCTCAGGTAAGACTACACATGGAGCTTGCGGGCACCCTGGTGGCTTGGGGGCCCTAGGCAGCCGCCTACTTGACCCATAAGAAGAAACGGCTATGCTTGCAACTTGACATGGGACAACAGACAGACTCTGAAGAGTGGCTGCACGTGTATGTGTGTGTGTGTGTTTGTACTTGCGTGGATGCGTATGTGACATGTTTGCAAACATGTGCCATTACCCCGTAGCAGAAACTAACAGAGCGTGGCCAAAGCGAAGCAATTTGTGTAATTGAATAGCTTGAAAGACCGCATATCCCCAGAATGTGTGTGTGTGTGCACGCGTGTGTATCTGTTAGGCAAGTAAAGAGACACAAAGACAGACGCACATAAATAACCCAGACTGAATTAGAGTGCTTGTTTGTATAGGCCAAATCTTCTCCTTGACCAGTTTTCATGCCACAAAATGCATTTGTATTGAGCAAAACAACACAACATGTTTAGGTGATGTTGAACCTCAACCACTTTGAGATTTCGTTTTGGCTTTTTAGTCTGGATCAAAGGCAGATGTTCATCCAGATGTTAGTACTTGTACAGACTTGTTTTTTTAGTAATCCTTCCATTCAGCCCTTAAAATTCCTCGATGTTGGTTCGTTCATTTGTCGTTTAATTAAGTTTGTCTTCATAGGAAGTCATTTACTTATTTCTTGAACATTTCCTAGCATTCTGTAATTTATTTATCAGCACAGTACACCGCAGCAATGTTGGTTTGAAGTGACCTTTTTATGGCCAGCATAGCCATTTTCCAGCAGCCCTTCAAAGACAAACTTGATTCATGGATTTTGTCAGATTGCTTCCAAATTTGACCTATGTTATACTAGAAAGATGAAGGATGCTAACTTGATGAACTGGATAGTGCATACTCGGCTATTTTCGAAAAGTCAGACCCCGAAGCCAGTTTCACTTGGACGCATGAAACTTGGTAGGCAAAAGTTGACTCTACGATGTCCCACTCTTATCCTAACAATAACCTTTACTCGTTGGGTTTGTATTTGTAGCACTGATTTCAATCATACAAAGTATGACAGTGGACTCTACTGTAGGGTCAAAATGTCCTCTTACGCTTGATCGTTAAAACTCGGCTCAGACTGGAGTAGCTCTCCCAGGAGCAGATGGTTCCGACAGGTTAAGAGTCGAAAGCAAGACAACGGATAATTTCTCAGAATTGTCTGTCTGTATATTGCTTGCAAAATCAACAGTGTGACGCAATGGTTGCATTTTATCTAACGTCACCTTTCCCCTTATCCTTTTATTTTTCTCTTTCTGTCTGCCAGATGTGAACTTTCTTAATCTTCTCAGAGAAACAACGTTAACACAGTGTTTTTTTCCTCTGACGTAACAGTCACAGAGGTTTACTTGAGGATTAAGTGATGATCTGCAGGCAACAATAATACTGTCACTGATCTAATGTGTTATTCTCCACTTGGAGGAAAACACTGAACCCAAAAGATTCTGTTTTGAGGACAAGACACGAAGGCCCTCTTGAAACGGCTTCTTAGCTCATAGAAATTGTCATTTTCAAGACACATTGAAGGATTAGGTGTAATTTTTTATATTTCTGTGGAAATACAAATGTAATAAAATCTTTAAGTGTAAACTTATAAGGATCATGCAGACACCATTCCTCTTTTTGAAGCAGTGAAGAAATAATGCTGCGAGGTTTTTAGTCATCGCCAGAGAGTCAGAAAGAGAGACGAAAACAAGATCTGATCACCAAAATAGAACACAAGGTGACGACTGAGACGATTGGTCATGCGCAGAGAAAAAGACAGTGAGCCCAGTGCGCAATAAAAAGCGAGAAATCAAGGCGATCACGAGTCGGTGATAGGCGGGAAACAGGAAATGAAAAGAGGATGAGGAGTCAAGAGAATCGGGAGGAAGGCGGGGAGGGATGGAACGATCGATAGTGATTAAGTTGTGCAGAGAGAGCAAGGAAGGATTCCGCACAGGATACATAGGCTCAGACATCAGAGCAACACGCATCTTAAACACCACTCGGCCCTTCATCATCATTACCATCATCATCATTTTACGGATAATCTGGTGAGTGGCATGGGCGTCAGAGAATGAGGTTGGAGACTTCTTTGGATTTTTGCTCCTTGTTAGAGAAAATTAAGTTGTGCAATAAGTAGTGAAACATTTTAAGTTTAGAGAAGTTAAAATTAAGTTCATCTGTAAAGGTCAAAGTGCAATTCATGTTCATCTTAAAATTTCAATGCTGTAGTTTTGTACTGTAAATCTTATTTAGATTATTTCAATGTGGAGTGAAATTTATTAGAAATATAGTATGTAAGCATGGCGCCCTGAAAAGCGGGACAGAAAAAAATGTCAGGATGTTGAAAAGAAGATGAAGGATAGCGAAGGAGCAAAGAAGTAATGATGACAGGTTATGTGTGACTGATGGCATTCCGAATGTCAGTTTAGAGATTACCTCAGTGAAACATTTATTACTAGATTCCACTTGTGTCTGTCTGAGCCCAAGTCAATTTGGAGGGTGCCGGGACGCCAAGCGACCTCACCTTATTTGTGTGTTTGTGTGTTTTTAAGATCAGACAGAAGTTTCAAATGTATGTCAAGGGTTAGCACAAGGCACAACACATTCGCCACAAATTATTAAAGGGGAACTCAAACCAAGATGTCAAAACTTCCTTATTTTTTAAATGTGCATATCCTCTTTATCTGATGTTCTACAAAGTATTCATTCTAAGAAATGCATTTAAAAAATTGCCGCTATATTTACGTCATTACATGTGTGAAGTCGTCAGAATGTAACATCTGTCAGCTTTCCTTTTCCAATTAATTTGCTGACAAAATCAAAATCAATAAATGGTAAATGTTTAGGAATGGCAAGCTACACATCGGCCAGATCCGCTTATCCAGCTAATGACGGATGTGCTGACTCGCAACGGCTGTTTGCGGCTAGTGGCTAACAGCTAGCAGCCATTCAGTCACGGCGTGCCGTAGGCTCGCAACAGCTGCTAGATTAATTTTCATAGGCAGTATTATAAGTGACCGACATTGGTAATGATACTGATCGATATCTGTGTTATGAAATCGATAATTGCGTCATTTTTTTTATCTCCTGTATGTTTATAAATCATTATCATAAATATATGCTTTATGTTATTAAAATGAATACATTTAGTATAATTTAAACAAATATTTTTAGACATAAGATTTTTTGGGGATAATATCTCTGTAACATTCAATTTATTTTTCTTACCATCCTTTCCCCATATGTGTGTATTTTGTTGAAGCCTCATCCAGTAAGGTGTGCAGCGCCAATAAAATGCTTCCGTGTTCAACAAAGAGTTAAACCCCTTCCTTCTGTTCTCTCCCACACATCAAAACACGCTCGCTCACCCGCGAGTCGGTATGAAATATAAATTATCAGATGAATTAAAGATGGCGGCGGAAGCGGTGTAGCAGGACCTCCTTGCGCCGTCACCCAAGTCCAACGTTTGCTATACTTTCCGTTTCTTTTCCACTTGAAGAAGAGAAACATTCCAGCTTCTTGTTTTGTTTGATAGACAGGTTGCAATTTCACTCAAGCGGCCGATAAAAAGAACCTGAAAAGGCCCGGAGGCTAAATGAAGCAATACATTGTTTTTGTTGTTGGTGTCTGCTGCGCTGTCGAACTGATGATGCAACTGTATCCTTATATTGCCTCTTAACATGGCGATGCCACAATGAAAACGCTCAGTTTTTTTTTTTGTCTGTCGCGGAACTATATTATTTTTTTTGCTTTGATTTGTGAGTAGACTTGAGATACGAGCAATAGATGGTGACAGTGGACTCAACTTAGATCACTTTCCACTTTCCTTCGGCAAATAGTGAAGGAAGCCCACAAGCTTTATGCTAATGATAAGTAGCATCTATGTTACGGTGCTACAACCCTTAAGGCAATGCACCAAACCCAGTTTGAAATATTATGAGATCTGAACAGCTATGACTGTGATACATGTAAGGGAAAATAATTATAAAATGACAGATAAGCACTAAAAGCCAAGGTTTCTCCCTTCAGTGGTAAAATGCATACTCTATTGGGTTCAAGTCCGGTGATTGAGAGTATGTATTTAACTGACGTACTGTATTTGTTTCTATTAACACAGTCAACATAGTCAATAATAAAACACTAAAACAGGAAAGGGAGAAGAAAAAACTGGGCTGCAGAAAAAACGGGCATCCCCCCCCTTAAGGTCAAAAGGACAGGTGCTTGAGTGCCACCTACTAGTTATGTATGCATGTGCCTGCTGATAACCTTGCATTGGGTGCTGTTGCAATGCATTTGTGAATTATTGCATGCCATACAAAGTATCCCATCGGCTGCCTTAAACCTGCCATGTAAACCCTGAACCAGGATTTTCTCTTTGCCAGCATTTTTCGACACTTTGCTTAATTTTCTCACTAAATAATGCACAGATGTCCTGCAAAATTCACCGATACGCAAGAGTGGAACAGCTATGTAGGTGTGCATTGCTTTGATTCATGGGCCTCCTGCCTCCATTTTGTTCCACACTTGGCTTAAATTTCATTATCTGCCATCTGCTTGATTCCCTGCGTTTCTCCTTCCATCCTCAATTCCACAATTGCTCAGGCTGCTACCTTGGCTCCTTCCTTGCCGCTTGTCTGCCTTAACTCCCCCAATCCCGACAACACCTCCTCCTGCTGCTGCTTCTGGTCTCATTGGGAACATAACTCTGGTTCCCCTCCCCTTCCTCCTTCCTGAGAGAAATGTGCTGTCACTTTCAGATGCATTTCATTGATCGCTTCTCGGAGGCGACTGTTGGTGTGTGTGTGTGATGCTCTCGTTTTCGGCCCTTGGTTTGTTATTTGCCTCCAATCACTGTGAGATGAATAAGCTCACTTTGATTGCATTAGCTCTACCAAGAGAGGGGACGCGGCGTTAAAACAAACTCACTTAAAAATGCGACATGAAAACGTTGGAATAAAAAATCTTGACTCCAGTGTACAATCTTGCATTTTGTTCATCCATTCCATCGCTCGAGTGGGCGGAAGCTGTCGGAGGTGAGAAGTGAGAGTGCCAGTGTGTGTGCCGGTAACCAAGGCAACCCACTTCTAATTGGCCAGCAGGCCTGGCAGTGTGATTTGCCGTGTGTTGCAGTCCAGAGTGGCGGTGGGCTTGGACGCGAACAAGCATGTCCATTTTTATTTATTTTTTAAACAGTTGGAGACGTAAAATCTGATTGGTGTTGTCACCTGACACACTTCTGAAAAGTTCTTGATAAGAAATCTGGATGCCTCACTGGCCCACAATGCATTGCATCTCATTTTGTAGCTGAGAAAATCATTTTGTGGAACGTAATGGACATTTGCTAGACACAATAAGGTTCATGTTTTATCCACTAAGAAATTTAGGAAAATGACAATTAAAAAGAATGTGAAAATGGTCAAGATAGATCACTATTTTATTTTTTTATTAAGATGCACTGGATACTTCCTGGGACCATGCCCCAATATGTTGCGTCTCATTTTGTAGCTGAGAAAATTGCCGTTTCATGAAAATTAATGGACATTGTCGAGACATGCACTGATCACAGTGAAAGTAAATGGTCTATAGACCTCTGCCAAGGCCAAGCCATCCTTATTCAGATCAACAGCCAGCCATTCTAGATAGCATCACTGATTATTGTCAGTCAAATCCATGCTTTACCCACAGAGAAAATCAGGAAAATGACAACAATTCTGACAATAATCAAAAACCCTCTTTCCAAAATGTACTTGGTCCTTCCTTGGCCCATGGCCACCACCTTTGGCGACAAGACCAATCATCTGGCACTTCTGAAAGACTGGTCATTACAGTAGTACCATCTTTTCACATTGAAAAGTATGTAGTCATGGGACAAACACAACAGAATATGAGGGGTGGGGTGCATTTCAAGGCAGTGGGCTGCCTGAAAAAGCACCCCCTAGATAACCCTTGCTAGGAAAGCACTATGTACATCAAACTCAGCCTGCTTACTCACACTAGTACCATCATTGCACATTGAAAAGCATGAAGTCCTGGGACAAACACAACAGAATTTATGGAGGGGTGCATTTCCAGGTAGTGGGTTGCCTGAAACAGCACCCCCTAGCTAACTCTGCCTAGCTAACTCTGGCTAGGAAAGCACTAAGTCCATGAAACTCACCCTACCTACTCATTCTTTTTCAATCATTGCACATTGAAAAGCATGAAGTCCTGGGACAAACAACACAATTTATGAAGGGGGAGTGAATTTCCAGGGAGTGGGCTGCCTGAAACAGCACCCCCTATCTTCTCTTGCTAGGAAAGCTATATGTACACGAACCTCGCCCTGCCTACTCATTTTACTGTAAGATCCATGCATTATTTCAGACAAAGTGAAGAAAACACCAAAGAAGGTGTCTAATCTGGCAGTAATTTAAATAAAAATACAATTCTGGTTCCAAACCTGTGTGACATTATTATAATACCTAAAACATGCTTTAGTCTCCTCGATGGAGTTAGATCGACAACAGATTTTGTGGACACTTCTATCATAACAGGATGCATGAAAAAGTCTCACGGACCCATGGCCAAAATCGAACAGGAAGTCAGCCATTTTAGTTTGAAGCAGCCATTTTGTGGCTCATATGTATATTGCCAATCGCCGACTTGGAAATTTGCCCAAATGAGACCCAATTCAAAGTAGGCATCTGAAGCAGATAGTTATTGCTAACTTACTATGACTTTGTGCCTCTGCTAATTAAAGTGGGAATTCAGCATCAACTTTAAATGATAATTTCAAGGATCACTACTTTAGTTTCGATTATTTCTCCTTGTGTCTGCCTTTGTATGATTAGACATTAGTTTTGCCTTTATGGGAAAAGCTGTATCTTGTGTCTTCCATTCAACATTTAACACGCTCCCCTCTGATTGGCCAGTGTCGCGATGCGTTCAGAGCCATCTGATTTTCCAATTTCCGAAGACATTTGCAGATGTTACCTGGTGTGCGCTTCAAGTGATGTTGCATGCATGGAAAATGGTTAAATGCCACTTGTGCTTCTTTTGACTGTGATTCTGCTGAGTAATGCACAGACAAATACGCAAGCACACAAATTTGCACAATTTTTCCAGGCAAGAGAGGGTAGACGGAGCTAATAAAAAGTTTCTCCTTGCATCTTTTTTTCTTTTCATTTTGCACTTCAGCCCCTTTCCCACACACAGACACACGTGCACAGAGACACACTCTCGCTGTCAATTCCTCATTGTTTAGAGGAGCAGTGTAAACTGGCTGCATTTTTTCCATGACTTCAAGCTCTCACCGCCACACACACACACACACATACACACACAGGCATTATTTCGCTCTAGGGAACTCACCGAGTGTGCATCGCAGACACCAATGCAGCAGTACGAGTGCTAGAAGTGTCGCGCTATCACACCAGTAGAGTCGTACGGCGCTTTACCGCTTGGAGGTTGAAACAGCATTATCTAGAGTACACACACAAGGTGCAAGCCCGCTGGCAAAATGCTGTTGTTGCTTGATAAGCAAAACACCTGACAGTACTAACAGTCCTCCTATCCAAGCCTGTTAGGACTTCACTGTCAAGTAATAATCACCAGTGTTGGGCACTTGCAAAATGTCATTTGTTATTGTATTGTTTCATTAGTAACTGCCATTTGAAAGCGGCATTACAATGAGATAATTATTTAAAAAAAAAAGAAAAAAAGTGAAAATAACAGCAGTATGGTGGCGTAGTGGAGTGTTTCTCAATCTTTAATGAAGGCACATTTTTTAATAGAAAGATCGCACCAAACAAAATGATTTGAAAAAGTACTGTACATGTAATAAAATAATAATAATCTCATCTCAATTTACTTGCCTTGAACCTAGTCAATTATGTGATCTTATTAGAGGTTAGAACACTGGATGGGAAGCTGCTACTGTTCCAAACTGGTTCAAGTATTTTAAGCAATGGATGTACTTTGTTTAATGTCTTGTAACTGACCAAATGGCTATGACCTGTGGTATTCCACAGGGGTCAGTCTTATGACCCCAATTGTTCAATCTCTACCAGGGCTGTCACTATCAAATATTTTTAAAATGGATTATCCTATTGGTTATTCCATCAAATAATAGCATTAGAGCGCTAGCGATTTCCATTTAAGGTAAACACTAGCCACCATTTAATTCACACATAGCTATGTGAATTGAGTAATGTAACTAGTAATTATTTATTATCTTCTGTGCATGAGCATTATTAAACACCAACAAAATTAGCTTATGCTAAACGCAATCGTGATTAGCATTACCGTGCTATCAATTCGCATTGACGGTAAACTACCATTTAGTTCACACATCATTACCCCTCATGTACTAGTGTCTTAAAAGTTACTTACAAACGTTGCATCAACAATAGCCCATGAGTAACGAGTAGTGATGTCGATGTCTCTTAGTGAGCTCAATAACTTCGTGTCCACTGCGTGTGCGAAAAAGGTCCATGTAGAAACATGGACAGCACAAATATGGTTCTGGCGGAGCTTCGAGTCAGACATTTTCGGTCGACCTATTTTTAAAGTCGACTTGGTCGACTTCTTTCCTCAGCCCTAATCTCTACATGCTTCAGCTAATATGCAGCTACGTGTTCTACCACAACTACGCAAATGACACTTTCAGAAGGTAAACATGGGGCTGTAGCTTCACTTTGTCACTACATTGAACAGATGAATTTAAGAATACAAAGTGTTTATATATACCACCTACATTTTATATAATAGAGCGTTATTTTTGCGATTCCCGCCAATTGTACACTCCCGCTAACACAGAGGTCTTGTTCCTTTGAGTGTTTTGTTATGCTCTGTGTTAAAGAGTCTTTTTTCCTCACTCACTTCTGCTTTGATGAGGAAGCGGTGCAACACTCCATCAGGGAGCATTAATATTATATCACCACACACACAATACAGACACACACACACACTATAATCCAGTATGTCTACAAGAAGTTGCAGTTAAACACACACAAGGCTGCCTGCCGCATCACTTCACTGTGAAGCTATGTGGCTACCATCTTTCCATTTGTTCAACCACAGTGTGCGCGTGTATTTGTCTATGTGTGTATGTGTGTAAGTGTTTCCATACGCACGCAGGGAAGTAAAAAGTTTCCATGTTTAGGCTAACTTTTAGCTTTAACATGACAGATGTGGACTGCAGCACACACACACTCACGCACATGCACAATGTTGGTATTTTTAGCCCTTTTTATGTCTTTGTGCATAAGTGTGAGGGGACACACACTTGGTCATTTATAAATGAGTGGAAAAGGAGTAAGCACACACTTTTGTGCACACACACTCACAAGGTTCGTTGCCATGTTCAAGGCTTTATTTTCTAGTGGGACTTTTCTCAATCCCGCATGCTTCACTATCTTCTATGGAAACACTTACATTTTGTTATCCTAAAAAAAACTCAAGGCATTTTATTATGACTCAAAAGTCAAGCTATTATTGTTGTTGTTTTTTATTTTACTGTATCTGATATGTGGACACTTAACAAGCATAGTGAAGAGCAATAGGTGCCCCCAGGTTCTATCACGTTTGCAACTCAATTTCTTTGCATTTTATGTTTTATGTACAAAAAAAGAAAATGTCTTTAAATTTGTAGAGAGCAGAGTGTGTTGTGTTCTATTTTGGAAATGACCGCGTAGCTTCTTGAGATCTGTTTGTGTTCACACAGTTTAATGTTCTTGCTTTTGACATTTGGCTTGAATTTGTCAACGTGTGTACTGTAGATATAAAGTTTCATCATCAAATTTCACCCACACACAATGACAAAAAAAAAAAAACAACAAATCAAGAAAACTTTCTTGCTGGTTGCCATCACCCATTTATCTGAAAGGACTTTGGTAGCCCTAAATTTGCCTCAAACCAAAATGGCAGACTTCCTGGGTGTTTTACAACATGGCCTTTTGAGACATTTTTGTTGGTACACTAAAGATGCCTACCAAATTTCATGTTGCGAAGAGAAACTGGTTTCTGGGGCTGAATTTTCTCCTGAAATTATTTTGGATATGTTTGTCTTTGAAGACCTCTAGAAATAGCCCTAGCCAATGACATGAATGACTTCCTGGTATTTTCTGACTTCTTGAGACTTTATTATATCTATTGCTGGTCTATTCATGATAGTCCACCAAGTTTCAAGTTGCTAAGTAAAAGTGGTTGCACTAAAGAGCCAAATTTTGTCCTCAAAGTATAAATCATTTCCTATGGTCATTTCTTTACTATGGTTTCTGCAATCAGTGCATGTAAAATACACTGACATATATCCCACTTTTCATGTAAGTACAAAGAGTTTCAAGGAAGCCATCAAGACACTTTCCTTCACCGACAGCATTCTCTAAAGGAAAACCTGAGCAGAATCCGTCACGACAGATTGGGGTTGAAAAGAACCTTTGAGAGAAGAAGAAAAAAGAGAATGAAAACATCCAAATGTGGTAAGAGGAGCGTTGAGTGGAGTAGGAGTGTAACATAGCAGTGTGCAAATATGTAAATAAGATGACAGACATAATAATTTCAAGGAAAGATGCTGTGCGAAAAAGAATTGTCGCTAAAGTATTAGCGCCGCATATTGAATAGGAAGCAGAGAAAGGAAATTGCATTGCAGAGCCAGAGGTGTTGTTTTACAATATTATCCAATACAAACGAGAGTTTATGTAGAATAAACAAGATGCCGTCTAAAAATGTGGCAGTGCTAATTGCTAAATTTGCACAGGCTATGCTAAAGAGTGGAATGTCCTAAAGTTGAGTCATCACAGGACATACTTTTCTTGCATTACTAAACATGTTTTCATTGGTTATCTAACTACATTTTAGCAGTTCTGCAAACTGTACAACCTAAAGAAACCACAAAGCTACAAGCTAACTATTTCATCAGCCTGTCTGCTCGTCAGGAAAGCAGTTTGTCTGGGAGTCACTTTCAAGCGGCTATCAGGCGGACGCACTTCAGCCCGGCGTCCTGTTAGGCGATCAATAAAGCAAGCCGGTGATTTCATTTATCCGCCCATCACGATAACAGACTGACTGTCTTTATCACGTCTAAATCTGTCCACGCTGTTCTTTTGCTCTCCAGCAGTTTCCCTTTATCCATCTGTGTGTGTGTGTGTGTGTGTGTGTGTGTGTGTGTGTGTGTGTGTGTTTGCCTTTGTGTATTATGAGGACATTTCACCTGAATACATGCCGTGCTGCGAGGACATTTTGAATTATGAGGACACAGCCCATGTCCTCATAATTATTTCAATGCAGAAGTGCTTCTAGGGCTGTAGAAGGCTTAAATCCAAAGTTTTAGCCAATGTCCTTGTAAAGCATAATTACGTGAATTTGTGTATTTTTGTGTATTTGATGGCGCCCCCTGTAGGAAGGTCCTTGTAATGCACCACTTCATGAATAATTCACACCAGTGTATATTTCACAGCATTTGATTGGCTGACCATCACCTGTCCTCACAATTACGCACGTCTCCATAATTCAGTTTTTTCTCAAAATGCTGTGTATTGTGAATGTTTGTCTGTAGACACAGAGCCTTTTTTTTTTTTTTTTGCAGCCACCATTTCCTAAGTAAATAATTAAATAATGAAATACCCTACGATATTTAATTATATATTTCAGTATTTAATTATTTCAGTGGTTGTTTATTTAAAAATGTACAATGGTTAACAGCAGAGACAGAGAAACTGTCAGTGCCGTACATTAATTCATCATTTAACATCCCACCCTGCCTTTACAGTATAACATCTTTCTGTACACCAGCGGCCAAATGTTTTGAGAATGACATTGATTTTCTAAGAATCTGCAGTGCTGACTTATTATTGTTTTTTTATGATGGCAATTTGCATGTACATGTACTCCAGAATGTTATAGTGATTAGATGAATTGCAAAGTCCCTATTTGCCATGAAAATTAAAGTAATTTCCTTTAGTGACCTTACAAACTTTAAGTGAAGAAGGCTTCAGGGCACCCAAGAAAATCCAGCAAAAGCCAGGACTATCTCCCAAAGTTGATTCAGCTGCAGGGATAAGGACATCACCACCAGTGTAGAGCTTGCTCAGGAATGGCAGTAAGCAGGTATGAGTCCATCTACACTCATGGTGAGGGAGTAAGACTTTTGGAGGATGGCCTGGTGTGACCAGTGAAAAAGGGATTCCATAAACACAGACCAAAATAAGGAAAAAAGAGTTACAGTTATTTTCTCTGATTAACCCCCTTTCCAACTGTTTGGGGCATCCGGAAAAATGCTTGTCTGGAGAAGAAAAGATGAGCGCTACCATCAGTCCTGCTTCATGCCAACAGTAAAGCATCATGTGACCATTCATTTGCAGGGTTGCTTCTAAGCCAAGTTACTGGGCTCGCTCACAATTTTGCCAAAAAACACATGCGTCCATTACTAAAGTATAGTACCAAAACATCCTCGGACAGCAACTGTGTGACAGCAGCAAGGTTATTTTATTTACTAAAGCAAAAAAACATTTTCGTTAATGAAAAAAAAAAAAATAACTTTTTAAAAAAGCAAACTGAAATCACATTAAACGATTACAAAATTATCTATAATTCTAGCAATAATATCCTTTGTTTTCGTCTGTGGTAATTAATTTAGTATATGAGCCTTTCGGGTTAATTTTAAATGTGATCTATTTTTTTT
This sequence comes from Vanacampus margaritifer, assembly GCF_051991255.1. Lineage (NCBI taxonomy): Eukaryota > Metazoa > Chordata > Actinopteri > Syngnathiformes > Syngnathidae > Vanacampus > Vanacampus margaritifer. Next base: position 21,377,157 of record NC_135443.1, on the reverse strand, counting down.
TTTTAATTGACACTGTAAATCATAGAACAATAGCCACTCTTATCAACAAAGTTCATAATCCAACACTGAACCAATTTGTTGATTTAAATGTGATTTATTATATTGCCCGGAGTACGGAAGTGACGTCATCTAGCAGCCCCGATAGAGAACCGCCCCCGGCTCTAATTACTTCACGAGACGTGATGGCAGTGTAGCTGTGCTAATGAGGTAGGTTTGAAGCTCGAATTTTTCCTCCAGAAACTTGTTTATTTTAATGTTGGTCGCTTGTGTACATTGCTGAAAATGATTTATAATGCAAGTCCAGTGTAAGTGCAGCTAAGCTAACGTTAGCATACCTAACCATCTGTTGATTATGATGGTTGCAGCTAATTATTTAGAATTGCTACGCTTTTGTTAGCGACGGTTAGCTCAGTTAGCATAGCAGAGCTAACCGTCTGTTGAGTAAGATAAATGCTAATTGAAATTTTTAAGAGGAAAGCAATAACAGGCTGGTTTGATAGGCTGGTTTGTGATGTGAAAATATACAATGGTTTAGTATTACCAGTACAGTATAAATGAAGTATTGGTAAATTGCTGCATTTGTGTTTACTTAAATTTGTTCTTTAAATAGAAATATTTCAGTAAAGTCTGTTAGTGTTCATTACATTTAATTTATGCAAATATTTAGCAGAGCTGTGCTATCCACTATTTTATTTTCGTTGGCACATTTACTGCACACTGCACAGGATATTATGGTCCACAGAAAGTCAACTTCAAAACATCTGCACCAAGTTACCTATCAAACTGATTGAAACTCATTTTTTTCTATAGCTTTAGATCATTATCTTCAGTGAGATATGTCAGTCATGAGGCCACAGAGGGCAAAAGTTAAACCCAAAGAAGAGGTAGCATATTTTTCATCCTTAGGTAAAGACAAGGATGGCTTCACCATAAAATATATTAATTCATTCAAAGGTGAGTATTGGTAAAAGATTCTTTAGTATGGGCCTAGTTTTCATTACTGTTATAATGAAATATTTCTGTTGTATCCCTTTTTCTTTGTAAGGTCGAGGAGTGTTCAGTTCCTGCTCCTTTCAGAAGGGAGTCTTTCCTACTGAATATCGAGGAGAAGTTATAAGCAAACAGGAACGTGAAAACAGGCTGAGAGTGTATCATGATGCCCAGAAGGTTTTCATGTTTGAATTTCACTACAATGGAAAAACACTATGGTATGTTTATATGGTGTGTTGTCACACTTAATTTTGTTTTTTTTGGGGGTGGGGGGGTTATCGTGCAAGGTTTGACAAAACATAAAAGATTAATTATAACTCAAAAGCAAAAGTACATTCTTTTCTCAATATAATTTTTTTTGTTTTTATTTCATTTTTTTACAATATTGTGACTTATTTTTTTATTTTACTTTTACAGTTATCGTGAGTATCGCTAACCTCACAATATCATGTTGATTATCATATCGTGATTGCTTATCATGACATTTGGATATTGTTTCATACATGTGACATACTAGAATTACTGGTCGCACATTCATGATTACATGAAATTACAGTATAGCAGTCTAGTCTTAGTAAGAATTTAATTGTATTGGTATTTTTCTATTCATCTACCCCAGGTTTCCACTGAAGCACAACCTGATGAAGACACCGCTATCACAGACTGCGCCAAAGTTGACCAGGTGACTAGATTTCTTTTTGAATGTTGTTGAAATCAGTTTTCAGAAGCAAGACATTAGTGGAGGGTGGAGATACTAGGGCTGCACAATATGTGGAAAATATCTTGGCGCACGAATGGCTCATGCAATATGTGCATTGCAAAGACGTGCAACAAATGGATATTGGATTGTTTGTATACTTTAGTCTGAGGCTAAGCGATATGGCCAAAAAATTAAATAAAAAGTCTTTTAAACCAACCATCCAGCATTCTGCCACCACTTGTGCAAAATTTCAACTCACAATAACATCTGGATGTAACAGAACATTATAACAGTTTTTAATAATCCAGAAGACAAAATACATTTCACGATTTAGCAAATTTTCAACGATTCAATTTGAATTTAATTTATTCAATTAATTTGATTTATTGCCAGGCCCTACTTGAGTCTGATTTTGACCAATCAGAGACAACCTTAATTGCGCATCGCCATACAAGAGAATTGTATCGAGGAGCATTACTAACAAAAAAAACCTTATTTGGATAAAACTAGATCAAAATGAGCATGATTATTTTTCCGCATGTACGTGCATTTCTTTAATTAGATTATGAAG